>NW_007726609.1:455548-456281 GCF_000696425.1 Galeopterus variegatus
GGCGGAGGGGGCGCCGAGGGAGGCGACGCGCCGCCCCCGCCCGGCCCCAGCTCCCCAGGCGCGTATACGTCGTCCATGGGCGGGTGGCCCGCGCCGGCCGCGGGGGTCATGCGCTTCTCCTTCTGCCGCCGGTTGCAGAACCAGACGCGCACTACCTCCTTCTCCAGCTGCAGGCTGTCGGCCAGGCCCGTGATCTCGTGCGCCGAGGGCTTGGGGCACTTGAGAAAGTGGCTCTCGAGCGCGCCTTTGACTCCCACCTCGATGGACGTGCGCTTCTTGCGCTTGCGGCCCTGCGCCGCGATCTTGTCCAGGTTGGTGGGGCTGCCGCTGGACGAGTCGGTCTCCTCCAGCCACTTGTTGAGCAGCGGCTTGAGCTTGCACATGTTCTTGAAGCTTAGCTGCAGGGCCTCAAAGCGACAGATCGTGGTCTGCGAGAACACGTTACCGTAGAGCGTGCCCAGCGCCAGCCCCACGTCGGCCTGCGTGAAGCCCAGCTTGATGCGCCGCTGCTTGAACTGCTTGGCGAACTGCTCCAGGTCGTCCGACGTTGGCGTGTCCTCGTCCGAGTGCGGGTCGTGGCTGTTGAGTCCGGGCCCCGCGCCGCCGCCGCCGTGGTGCGGGGGTCCCTGCGCGTGGTGCGGGTGCGGCGGGTGCGGGTGCGCGTGGTGGTGGTGGTGGTGGTGGTGTTCGGCCAGCTCGGGCGTGTCCCCGCGCACCAGCCCCGGGTGCACCA
>NW_007726609.1:457459-535823 GCF_000696425.1 Galeopterus variegatus
CCCCCGGTCTCGGCCCCCGCCCCCCGTGCCCGCCTGCCACCCGGCCCGGCCGCCCCGAGCTCGCCATTGGGTTTCGCTCCTGGGGTCCCGCGTGCCGACCGTGCTGATTGGCCGCTGGGGCTTCATTCACGGCCCCCCTGCTGTTGGCGTACACACTCACGCCCCGGGGGCGCGGCCGCCACGTGGGGAGTGGCGCGGGGGTGGCACTGGGACCGCACCCCCTCTCGCCCTGCTGCGTGGGCCTGCTTTCCCTCAGAGTGGGATACTCCGAGCCCGGCCGGTCCCACACTCCACGCGAGCTGAATTCCCGCCCGCATCCCGCAAGGGCGGCCAGAGGCGGCGGCGGGGATTGCGGGCTCCGGGAGGCGCTCGGGCGCCGAGAAGCGGCTCAGCCCAGCGCTGCTCCCTCCGCAGTGCCGCGGCCGGCGGGCCGGGATTCCCGCGGATCTCAGCGGCTGCGAGCGCGAGGCGGCGCGGGTTCCTGGCTCGGTTCCGGCGCGGCTGCTCACCTCGCCCGCCTCGCCTCCCGCGGCTTCCAGCGTGCACGGAGCGTTCCACTGCGCGCCTCCCGGGCCTGGTTTTCCCTCTTTTCCCTCTAGCCCCCGCGCCGCAATTCTGCCGACCTCTGCGGCCCTGGGAGCGCGTCGGGCGCGAGCAGAGTCGAACTGACACGGGCTTCACGCCTCGCGCGGGCACCTCTTCTCCCGGGTGCTGCGGCCAGGTGAGTACCGCGCGGGGGGCTCGGGGGCGGCAGCGGTTCTACCCGGAGCTCCTGTAACCCGGCCGCGTCCCGGGATTCCGGAATGAGAGGACCTCAAGGTGGTGACTCTGGCTCCGAGGAAAACATCGCTGGAGGGGGTGATAGGCCCTGGGCACAGGGTATCCGTCCCGTACCGTTGCAGCCTTCTCACTCCCTTCCGCATTGGCTCTGGTCAGGGCGAGGTCACGCTCCAGGGAAACTTGCTCTAGGAGGGGAGTGGATGGACTCCGGGAAGAGCAACTGGCACTTCAGAGATCCAGCGTGCAGGCCGGGAGCTGTCCAGCCTCGCACGGAGCCCTGGGCTGGAGCTTGCCCGCATTTGCCTGGGGCTGCTGACAAGGAAATCGAGACTGAGGAGGCCGCGCTGGAAAGGTGGGCTGTGGAATTCGGCTTCCTCCACGTGCTCCCAGCTCTTTAAGGACTCCCCGAAGGATCCTGAGTGGAGTCAGACCTCCCTGCAGCTCCTCTGTGTCTCTTTACCCCACATTGGGCTCCAGGCTGAGTGGAGTGAACTGTAGCCTCTTCCTCTTCCCTACACTGAGGCTTGGGTCTCAGGGAATCTTCCAGTTGCCAGTTCCACCTCTTTTCTCTCCCTGATGTTGCCTCAAACGGACTCATAGATTCCAGGGACCTGGGGTCCCAGATCACAGAACTGAGCTGGGGGCCTAGCTAGGGCCCTGCTGGGCAACCTTTCCAGCAAGGCCTCCGTAATCTTGATTTCCTTTTCAGCAGCCCCAGGCAAATGCTGGATAACTCCAGCCCAGGGCTCCATGCAAGGCTGGACAGCTCCTGGCCTGCACGCTGGATTTCTGAGGTACTTGTTGCCCAGCTCCGAGTCCATCCCACTCCCCTCCTAGACTGTGGAATAAAGCCTCAATGTGTGAAGAAAGGGCATAGGGGCTGAGATGGCAGCTGCAGCGGGGATGATCTGGGGTGGCTGAGATAGAGTTGACAGTGATGAGGTCACCCTGGGCACAGACTGTGCTCATCTGGTCCCTGAATGCCCTAGGACCAGCCTCCGGTTATCTCCCAAGGGAAGGAGTGAGACAGGGCATGGTCCTTGTCTGGCCATTGGCCACTGTTATAAGTCTGTTTAGGTTCCACCCTAGCTGTAAGAGCTGTCATAGAGCCCTGTGTGTGAACCCAGCTAGGGATGCTGGGCTTTCCTGGACTCTGGCCCAGGAAGTGGTCACCTTGAGGCAGGTGAGGCAGCCCAGGTCCTCCTAGTCCACTTGCTTCTCTGGTCCCTCTCCCAGTCCCAGGAGGTAGGACCAAGGCTGGAAATCCAACAGTGAAGTCTCTTCTTATACCATCCCTAACCAGGCCTGTGTGACATCAAAGCTTGGGTTTCCAACCTGGAGCTGCCACTATCATCCTGGCAAAAATAACTCTGGTCCAGTCTGTCTAGCTGTTGGGTTTCCTTCCTGTAAATTGGCTCGCTATGTCAAGTCAGGTAGTGGTATGAGACAATGGGGGTGAAAAGCTCTCAGAAAGGACTTTTATTCTGCTTGTTCCTATTGTTGCTGTCCAGTGAGTGGGCAAGGTATTCCCCCTCTCTAACTAAATCTGAGCTTCCTTATCTGGAGAGTGGGATTGTGGAGGTTTGGGACAATTGACCTCTCAGGCCACTCAGGCCCTTCCAGCTCTGATGGTCTGTGATTTTATAAATCTGTCCCAGTTCTGTTGGTGGAAGGGAAATGTCTGGACAGTGGGTAGGTGTTGTGATGTCTAGCCTTTGGAACTGCCACTGAGGCTTGAAGAGCAATGACCAATGAACATGCTGCTTTACAAAGTGCTTTCTATTCACCGATTTACTTGTACCTCTCAGCCCTGTGAGAGAGCACTGAGACTATTATCCTCATTGCATAGATGAGGGAACTGAGACTCGTCCAAGGGCACAGGACCTGTGAGTTCCCATTCGTCACCATTCTCCCCTTTGCTGTGGAATGGGGGAGGGGGCCTGTGGAGGCTGCAGCTTTAGCCATCACAGCAGAGAGAGACTGTTTCCCTATCTCTGGTAGCTCTCTGGGGGACAGGCCAGGGCCTGCTGGGGCTCTCAAAGCTGTGTTCCTAGGTCTGTGCTGAATTGAGGGGTGTCTGCAGTAAAACAATAGCTAGGCTCCTGGGTTACCAGCTTGTCACCCAAAAAATCTGTCTCAATCCTATCACCCATATTAGTGGCCTTGTGACTTTCCTCTTGGAGCATCAGTTTCTTCATCTTAAAATGGGGACAGTAGTGCCTGCTTCTCAGGATTGCTCTAAGGCTCCAAGGATGTAATAAGATATGTAATTTAGGTGCCTTTTAAATGTTAGATGCTGCCCTGAGGTGAGCAGCAGCGTAAACTAGGGAAGATAAAATCCCTTTGTTGGCTTTGGAAATTTTAGACCCTCTACAGTGATATGGATTTGGTCTCGAGTTAAAACTTTCCTGTGTTTGAGAGTTAAGTTTCTCCCAGGAAGTCGTGACATCCTCCTCACTCTTGTTGCTGGAGATTCCGTGGGACATGGGGCTGTGACAGGCCACTGGCAGAGACACCTGCAGCCAAACAGCCCCTCTCTCCAGGAGCATCACCTTCACAGACTCTGGGGAGAACTCAGGACCCCAGACCCACAACACGTAGACACAGAAGTCAGGTGCCCACCTGACCCACGCAGACAGAATGGTGCCAGCATGCAAACAGATGTGCATTCACACACATACGCACACACGACACACAGATACAAATGTGCAATTCAGCACAGGGACAAACATACAGACTCATAATAGGGACAGGTAGATTTACATCATTAGGCCAAATATTCCTAGTCACACAAAGAAAAACCCAGTGATAAATACAGGCCTGTGTCTAAACAGGGACATTACAGAACCCTCACATGGGCTGAAATAAACTCAAGTGGGCATTCCGCCAGTGACACAGAGATATGTGAGACCTGTAGGCCCTTGGGCTCACAAACGTGGAGACCCTCAGCTGGCATGCTGATTCACACACAGGCGCACCTTTGTATTCACACATGTGAGCACACAGTGCCGTCCATGCACACCCTCCCACCCATATGCACAGATACAAAGAGGCCCACTGCACACACATCACGTAGACACACAGACATATGCACCCAGATTCACACAAGGGATTAGGAAGCAGAGGAAGGGGCTGTGCCCAGCCTAGAGTTTAGTCCATGTGGTTTGGCAGCATCGCTTGTCCCAAGGAGACAGGGAAGTCCTTTCTTTTCATATTTTTTTCCACTCTCCTTGTCTGTGGAGGGCAGCTCCCAGCCAGGCCGCCGCCAGTCTCAGAGGCTCCTGGGCCTCCCTCCCCAGCAGGGTCCCTGCCCAGTCCGCCCCCAGGCAGGAGCTGTGCAGGCTTTCCCAGAGTGGAGCAGCCTCCTCTAGGCTCTGGAGTGTGACCGAGCGCCTGCTCATTTGACACAGGTCACTGAGCCTCCAGCAGATGGGGCCCTCACTGTGGGGGGTCTCTGAGCTGGAGGGGCTGCAGGGGGTGTGGGGGAGGAGGGTCTGCAGGGAGGAACGGCAGCTACACAAGCCCCAGCCCCATATACTCTCTGCAAAGCACCAGGTCACAGACACAAACCTCCACCCTGGGAAACTCAGACACAGCCTCTCAAACACAACCACACTCATGAGGCTGTTGCCATCGGCACCCTGGTGGCCACATATGCACTGTAATATTCCAGGCACACATCCCAAATGGAGGAACCTACACAATAGCACACTGAGCACAGATTTGGGAAGGAAAAAGAGGCACAGTCTTGCTTAGCATCTCCTGGAGGCAGCTGGGTCTGGCTGCTTTTCCCCTTTGGTCTCTGAGCCCTCAGTCAGTCAGTTGGTTAGGAGTCCAGGATGTGCTGAGAGCGGATGCAGCTGTGGACCCCAGGCCTTTTCAGTGCTGGGGGAAGACAGGCTCCAGGACACTCTGCCTGCATTCCTTGCAAGCCAGGAAGGCTGAGAAGAGGCAAAGAGAGGAGAGATGGGGCGCAAGGGGAGGGCTGCCGAAGGAGCCCTTCCATGTGCGTGGGCATTGAGTCTTTGTCTGAGGCTGGCTGGGCTGGGGCAGCACTCACAGCCCACTTCCACTTCCTTCTGCCAGTCTTCTCCTCATGCCCTAGACCTTGCATTTTCAGGCTGCCTGGCTTGGGAGTCAGGGGTCCCATCTTGGCCCTGACTCAGGCCTGTTGGATAACACTGGCCCAGTCTCAGCCCCCTAATCTCTGCGACCCTCAGTATCTTCATCTGTAAGCTGCGCAGGATGGTCTCTGTTGGACTGCTTGAGAGGGTGGAAACTTAGGAAAGGAAAGCACAGCTTGGTTTTCTCCCCGAGTGTCTGGGGTGAGTAAGAGGCTGTGTGAGCAGGAGTGGAATCTGTTGGCTCCTCCAACCAGTTCTTGCTAAAGGGTGTTGGGAGTGACCACACCCACTGGGGCTTGCTGCCCTGCTCTTCTAAGCTAGTCTGGCAGGGTCCGGACTGTCACAGATTCCTAGTCTTGGGAGGTGGTAGTAGTGAGGTGCCAGGGTTATCTTGTCTACCCGCTGCCTCTGTGCAGGTGGGCACCAGCTGGACAGATTTGTGGTGCTAACCACCATCCTAAAGGTCTTCCCACATGGGATGTGATCTCCATTTTGTGTTCTCAAGCCCCTGCTCTTTCCATCTAGACTCAGCCCCTCCAGGTATCCTGTACTTATTCTGTCCTTCCTGTGCTCCCTAGAGCCTAGGACAGAGGAGGAAAGTGGTAGAAGGGACCTTGCTACCTTTGGCAGAGGGGAAAGAAGCAGTCTCACTTATTTGATCTCAGATTCCCACTCTCTGTCTTGGTGAAGGGAAGGAGGGATGGAAAGTGAAATATTTCTTTGGGATGAAGCTTTTCTTGAATTTCCTCCCCCGCCTAACTCCCTAGGCCTATGGGGGTGTCCTCCCAGTGTATCAATAGCATATTCAAATTAGGGGTGATCAATTGCTCTTGAAATTTACTTTCATTTTTAGCAGAATGGCAGCCTCTGAGCTGGCGTTAATGCCCACAATCCAGTTATGCAGAACACGCTCTCTGCAAATCGGTAAATCATTAGTGGGGATTAATCACTCTGAAAGGCTGGGGCTGGGTTTTAGTTTCTTTCTTTCTTTTTAAAAAACACACTTTTTATCTGGATGGCTGCAAAATTCACCACTATAGGGTGGGGTGGGAGTAGAGTGATAATTTAAGCCCTTGTCAGCATCCTTAAAAGAGTGAGATTCCTTCCTGGGCCTGGGGTTGACTTTGTGGTCCAACTGAAGGTTGGAGGTGGGGAGCTTGGGTGGGGTGGAAGAGAGGGAGGGGAGTTCTCTTGCATTTGTGTATGGCTTGGTGTGCTTGTATATATGGTGACTGTGAGTTAACATGCTTGCATGAATTTGTGTGTTTATATTTTATAGATGCCCATAAGTATTTGTGTGTTTATATTTTATAGATGCCCATAAGTATTTGTGTGTTTGTGTTAGGGTGCCTGTTTTGTATTAATGTATATGCATTAGTGTTCATAATCGTGTCAGACCGTGCTTCCATTTGAGAGTGTTTTTTTTTTTTCTTTTTTGCAGCCAGTACAGGGATCTGAACCCGTGACCTTGGTATTATAAGGCTGTGTTCTAACCAACTGAGCTAACTGGCCAGCCCTATGTGAGAGTGGTTTTAATGTTCTTTTATGTTTTAGGGATACTGTTTTATTGTGTGTGTGAGTACATCCCCCTGTGTGGGAGACCATACCTCACCTTTGGCCTCAGAGTAGCTCTTGAATACCCACCAGCACCTGCTGGGGGGGCGTGGCTCAAGGGTTATTTACATATTCATGAGCCGGCTGCCTTGGTGGGGGGAGCATCCCTCTGAAGGACTCAGTCTGAGCCCAGTGGGAAGTCTCTCAGGCCAGAGGGGGAGGTCAGGCTCTCACTGTTAACACTTCTCACTCCCTCATCCCAGGTATACAGTGGCTGTCTCCTCCACCCACAGCCCAGGAACATCCAACACTCCACAGCTCCTGGAATCTGGTTTCTGCACAGCCACAGTACAGACAACTGTAGCTTCCTGATGGGAGCTGTGTGGCCATGAAGGGGGAAGCTTTTTCCTTCCAGGTCCCCAATACCCCTATGAAGGACATTCTTCCAGCCAGGACCAAGCTGAGGAATGGGACCTTGTCCCCACTCATGTTCACACTGGGCCAGTTTCCTTATCCCTCTCTTTCTCCTTAACTTAATACAGCTCAGCTTTGGAGTAGTAATTACCTTCAAATGACCCAGTAATAACATTCCCCGGGTATTGGGCAAAGTGCATGTATATGGGGATGAGGTCACAGGACTTTCCCTTCCCCTCCAGTCCCACACTGTGGGGTTTAAGGTGAGATTTAGTGAGCCTGGTCCTTACATCAATGCACTCTTTCCTCTAATCCCCCCAGCCCACTTTCCCCTGCAGAGTCAGCTCAGATAGCCTGGACATCACTGTCTGCCACTCCATAGATGGCAAGGGTGCCATGTGCTCCTGTACATGTGCCTCATTCATAGACCCACTGTGTGTCCCTCCCTCCCCTCCATGCAGCAGCCTAGGCTGGAGTCAGGGGGAGGAATAGAATGATACAGCTCCTGGGCTTTTATAAGTTGGGGGGGGTCTGGGGAGAGTTGGCTGGGCTCAGTGCTGACCTTCCTTAGCTTTCGTGGGGGTAGCAGGTGTAGGGTAAAAGTAGCAAAGGAGGATTTAGAAATTATATTTTCCCAGGGACCTCTCAGCATTTTTATATAACTCTGGTGGCAGACATCTGTCTGAGTTTAGGGTAGCATCTGCCTGGGCTAGAGACAACATCTGTTTGAGGCTGGGACACCTGGCTGAGCCCAGAACATTATCTGGCCCCGGGACAGCTTCTGTCTGGGCTTAGGACATGTGTCTGAACCTGGCACAACATCTGTCTGAGCCTGGTACAACATCTTCCTGGCCTGGGGCAATGTCTGTTTGAGCCCTGGACATGTGTCTGACTTGGAGATGTCAGCTGGGCCTGGAACAATACCTGTCTGAGCCTGGGGATGGACTTGTCATTGCAGATAAAATCACCCCCGAGTCTCAACTTTGGTTTGTGGCTGAGAACAGAGTATGTGCAGGGCTTACGTCCCTGCTCTCTTTTCTACCAGGGAAGGGTTCTTAGAAGGAGTGCCTCAGTTTACCTTCAATTGTACACCCATTGGCTTGGTTGCTCTGGACACCTCAAGGGATGGCCAAAGCCTCCAGTGGCCTCAGGAAACCAAACCTATAAGAAAGTATCAGGGGAGTGATAGATTATAAAATCTAGTGACTGGTCTAAGATGATCTCCCTTCCTCCAGTCCCCCATCCAGGTTGTTGAGTCAAAACATGGTGTTCCCACTAAGACATACCCTGTACATGTCACTTGGCTCCTGAGAAGCCTTCCATTGCTCCCTGTAATGTACATCATCAGGTCTCCGGTCCCTGGTCATCCTACCCCTGCCAACACTCTGAACCCAGCAACGCTGATCTCTGCTCCCTCAAACACACTTGGTCCTCCCATGACTCCTTATCTTTGCACACACAATTCCTTCTCCTTGGGATGCCCTTTCTCCGTGCTTCATATCCTTCAAGTTGCAGCTCAAGGTCACCAGCTCTGGGAAGTTTCCCTCTCTCTACTAAGCTGTGCTTCCACAGTCCCTCAGTGACTTAGCATTTACAGGCTTGTGTTGTCATTAACTCTGTGTGTGCCTGTCTCTCCCACTGGCTCTCTTTCATCTCTGTCCCTCCCCCAGCACCCAACTCAATTCCTGGTCTACATTAGGCACCAATAAAGAATGTCTGTTGAATGATCACATGGTTGTGCTACTGTGATCTCATTTCCTCATTTTCTTAAATGGGGGTGAAGGGGCCACTGTAGACACTGGCTTTTAGTCTCAGAAGAAGAGGGCTTCAGAGAAGAGGGTGTATCTCCTTATTCCTACCTGGTTGATTGACTGTAGCCAAAGCGGTAATGAACCCAGAGTGCCCTGGACAAGAGCCTTTTGGGGCCTGGTCCTGCCCAACGTACTTTATCCATGACCAAGATGAAGATGCGTAGGATGGTGAGATTTGATACATTTGGTGCTGACAAGAGCAGGGAGGAGCAGCAAAGGTCAAGGGCAGCAACAAATCCAGACATAATAGCCTCTCTGTGGGCTGTGGGTATGGGACTAAGTCTAATAAGGAGGACTGTGTTTGGGTGTATTAGTCCATTTCTGTTGCTTATGACAGAAGACCTGAAACTGGGTGATTTATAAAGGAAATAAAATTTGTTTCTTACAATTTGGGAGGATGGGAAGTCCAAAGTCCAAGGGACACATCTGGTGAGGGCCTTCTTGGTGGGTAGTGACTCTCTATCGTAATGTAGGGTGTTACATGGTGAATGGCTGAGCAAGAAAACGGACCTCCTCACTTGCTCTCCTTTTAAAGCCATCAGAACCACGCCCATTATCCCCCCCATTAAACCATCACTGGATTAATCCATTCATGAGGGTACAGTCCTCACAATCTAATCACCTCTTGGAGGCCCCACATTTCAATTACCATAATAGGATTTCCCACCCTCTTAACACTGTTACAGTGGGGATTAAGTTTCTAGTACATGAACCTTTGGGGGACACGTTCCACCCATAGCACTGGGCAAATGTCAGGACCTTTACTTGGGTCCAAACCCAGCTCCCTGAGAGAGATTGGGAGAACAGAGGCCTAGCTCAGCTTGTACGGAAAAGTTACAGTATTCCTAGGTTTGCTTGTCCTGCTGGAGAGGGAAAGTCACATAAAGTGTTATCAATATAAACATTGTGTCCAGAGCAAATGGCACTCACTGATCAGGCCTACCTGGCACCTGGCCAGGTTTACAGGGACACTGATCCCCAGGAAAGTGTATGGGAGGGAGGCCAGAGTAGGGAGGGGGGGCAGCACTATGAGGAGGTAGCTGAGAAGTGGATGATCTGGGGACATGGTTTCTGCCTTTGTGGCTTTCATTCCATCAAAGAGGAGTATCTTTATTGTTGTTTGCTGAAGATAAATGCAGTACAGGCTCATTTGTAAACATTTTTTACATCTGAAGTATTTGAAATAGGAAGTGGGAGTCCTCCATTAACCTCTCTGCCTCAACCCTTGTAACTACTCCTATTGGCCATATCTTTCCAGAACTTTTTTGCAAGGATGCACATTATTTAATAATAATAGTTAAGATTTATTGAGTGCTTACTATGTGCAGAAATAGCTCTTAATGCCTCTACCTGGGCTTACACATTGCATCCTCACAAAAACATTTCGAGTTAGGTGCAACTATTATTCCCATTTTACAGATGGAAACACTGAGGCTCAGAGAGTTGAACTAACTTGTCAAGGTTATTAAGGTAGTGATCTACATCTATATTTATATCTACATATCTTATTTATGGATATGTTGTGTGTAGATATAGATAGACATTAATATTACTTTTTGACAGTAGATAGAACCACAGTAATATGGTGTTTTGTAATTTTAAAAAAAATTAACGATATACTGAGGATATGTATGTACATATGTGTCTATCTGTCCATCCATCTATCAATCATCTATCTATTTATCTATCATCTATCTTTTTATACATCACACACCTTACCCTTTTGAATGGCTGTATAGTATTCATTGGTGGTGACGTACTGTAGTTTATACAATCCACCTGATGGACACTTAGATTGCAGCTTCTCCCTGGGTGTGTGCAGGGCTGTCCTGGGGCCCAGGGAGAAGAAAAGCTCTGTGTGACCCCAGGGATCAGAGTTCAGATCAAGCTGTGGACATTTCAGGGAGCCAGCATTTGGGTTCGACTTTCTAAGGGACCACCTTATCACAGAGTGAGCTCCCTGACTCTAGAAGAGTTTAAGTAAAAGCAGAGTAGCTTTTCTCAGGAATGCTGCAGGAGGATTTTTGTAATAGGCAATGGTTTGTGGGGAGGGCTGGGTGCGGCCTAGTGGAGGGAGCACTAGTCTTATGGTCAGGAGGCCTCTAGCTCTTAGCAGATTTCCCAGAGCTCCAATCTCCCCATCTGTAAAATGAAAATAGACCACCACAGTAGTTCAGACCATGGGCTTGGAGCCACGCAGACCTGATTTTGAGGACAGGCTCTGTCTTTTACTGGCTGTGTGACCATGAACAGTTTTCTTAAACTTGCTCTAAGTTATAGTTTTATCAACTTTAACACAGAAATAAAAATAGCTTGTCCTTTCATGTCAACTAATATTTTTGGTCACCAGTTTTGGGCCAGGCATTGGGGGTACAACAGTGAAAAAGACAGACAGGGCCCCTGTACTTGGGAAACATACATTCTAGGAGAGGAGGGCAGAGAATCAGGCAGTAAACAAGTAAACAAATCCACAAACAAGATAACTACAGATTCTAGGAAGAGTTATGAAGGGACCTTAGTGGGTGATATGATGGAGTTGCTGGAGGAGCCTGGGTTCAGTGGTCGAGAAAGGTCTCTCTGAGGATGGGAAGTTTGAGTTGAGACTTGCAGGATGAGAGGGACCAGTCATTCTGAGAGCTATAGAGAAAGTCTTTCTGGCAGAGAAGACAGCAAGGGCACTAGGGTATCCTGGTGTGTCCAAGGAACAGTAGGAGGCTGGTATTGCTGGAACAGAGTGGCAGAGGAAGAGCAGCTGGAGCTGAGATCCATGAGGAAGGTGAGGCCGGATCTAGTGGGGCCTTGTAGACAGTGGCTGGGAGTCTGACATCTACTAAGGGCAAATTCCTACCTCTTAGGGTTGTCAGGAGGATTTAGTGAGATATGTGTGGTATCTTGGTTCAGGTTTCTCCAGAAGCAGACCTGAGATAAAGATTCAAATGCATGCAGAAAAGTTATTCCAGAAAACACTGGTAGGGAGTGGGCAGGCAAGACAGGGAAGGGAGGGAAGCCAACAGAGCGAGCCTCATGGAGCAAGTTGCAAGTTACCACTGTGGGCAGCTGGTTCACTGAGGACCACTGGGTGTGCCAGTGTTGAACACACACCTGAGAGTTATGCCACTTGATAGTTGAGGGAGCTGGGCCGTTTATATACCAACACAGCAATTATTCTGGGAGTGTAAGTGGGGATTAATTCTCCAGCACTTCGGGCCTGCCTTGGGAGGGCAGAGCAGGCTCCTGGAGACCAGAAGAAGCCCTCAGGCAAAGATGCTGCTGCAGGCAGTTGGAAGTCAGGCTGGAGTACACAGAAATGGTAGGGCCTGGAGGGATGGGGGTGGAGCACCAGCACTATCTGCTACACATGGGAAGCTTGTGGCATAGGAAGAACCAATAAATGAGAGCAATTATTGCTCTTATTGTTATTACTAATGGTAGTTATACTAATGATTATTGTTACTATGGTGAGGGTTAAATTAGATTATATTAATAATGATAGCTCACATATCTTGGGTGCTTACTAGGTGCCAGTTGCCATTCTAAGCACTTTACATGTTATCTCATTTAATACCTGTAGTAGCTAGAGTCATCATCTGAGAATGCGTGGCCTGTATTAGGCAATCAGTAAGTGGTGGAAGTTCTAGAATCTCAGATGATGACTCTAGGATTGTTCTAGAATCTCAGATGGTGACTCGGATTGTTCTGCAGACCCCTAGATGCTGTTGGGGCTCTTGTCCCAGGCCTCCTAAGCTGCAGGCAACCTCCCCGTGCCTTGAGATACTGACTCAGCAGTGAAAGATGTAAATTCCTACCTTGGTTTGCATATGATTTGCACATATTTATTTATGAGTGTCTTTTTGATTAATGTCAAAGTGTCTCTGTGATTTTTCTGCCAGGCTTCAGGGCCTTGCAGAGGGCATGGCTAAAGTGGACTTGGTTGTAGGCTCTGAGTGTGCATGTGGAGGGCTGATGGGTGGAGTGAGAGTGACAGCCGTGGGTAGGTGGTTGGCAGCCGCAGAGTGAGTTGCTGGCAGACCGGAGCCTGGGTTTCTGGAGTGGCTGATTTGGGTAGCTGGTGTGAATGGGGGATGTTTGTCAGCATGTGGCAGGTCCAGCTAAAGGACTGGGGCAGGGGCAGGGCTGCAGGCACTGGGGCGAGTGATTGGTGGGCCCATAGGAGGCCATGGTCTTGGAGAAGGCAGGATGCTAGCCAAATTTTCTGGGTAGGAACTCAGACCAGGGAGCCAGGACAGGATCTGGGGTCCAGGGTAGGTCTCATGGTTGTGGGAAGGGCTTCTAAACTAGGCAGAAGCTCAGAGTCAGGGAGGGTCCTCTCTCCAGAGCACTCTCCTGCTGGTGCTGCCCAGGACAGGAATCCCCTGCTCAGATGCTCTGGGAGAGGGAGTGCTCTCTGTAGTAAAGGCCTGGAACAGGAATTGGGAAAACCTGCCAATCAGCAAGAATTTTCTGTGTGCTGGCAGTGCCCAGCCCTGTGCCTGGAACTGTGGGGAAGATCAGTCCCAGCCTGCAAACCTTGGCAGGGGAGCCAGTGAGATAAAGAGATAAGGGCAGGCCCTGACCTTGAATGAGGGCTTTGTGCCTGGCACTGTATTGTGCTTACATCCATTATCTCCTTTAATCCTTACAAGAGCCCAGAGAGGCAGTGGCTGTCTTACCTTCTCATTGCAGAGGAGGAAGCAGAGACTCAGAGAGCTGCAGTAACTTGCCCATAGTCACACAGCAAGTGAGTGGAGGAGTCCAGATTTGATCCCAGCTCTGTTTCATTCCAGAGCCTGAGCACTTAGCCAGTTTATTCTGCCTCATATAAAATAAAGTGTAAAATAAGGATAACACCTACCTTGTTTAGTTGTTGCGAGGGTTAGATGAGCTCAAGTGTGTAGAGAGCTTAGCACAGTGGCTGGCACACAGTAAGTGCTCAATAAAAATATGTTTTTTGAAAGTATAGAGCAAGTATTCTCAAGTCCTGGTCCATTGGAATCTACTGATTTCATGGTGCCATGTTTCTTGCCAAGACTGGGAGAGCGGGTGGTTGGGACAGAGCATGACCTCCTTTGTGGGTTGGGTGAGCCCTTGTCATGCACAGATACTGATGGCCCTCAGCATATGGGTGGGGCCATCTACCAGGCCAGAGACCCTGTCAACTCAAGTACTAACCTTGAGTAGGGTGGGGACACTGAGGTTGTCTAGTCAGGATTGTCTGAGAGTGTGTGTGTGTGTGTGCGTGTGTGCACTCATGCATGTGTGTGTGAACTTGGTGAGGGTCATTGATTGGGGAAGGAGAGACAACTTTGGGAAGGTGGGAGCTCTACCAGCAGGCAATGGTCAGGGCTCTTTTTTATTTCTGACTGCAGAGATCTGAATCAAGTGAGGGAGTGAACATGTGAAAATGTGTGGGAAATCCCTCCTGGCAGAGAGAACAGCAAGTGCAAAGGCCCTGGGGTGGGAATGAGCTTAACATGTATATCTTCCACAGTAGCTGTAGGGACTACACTGACTCCTGTCCTCCAGTGTTTGAAGTACAGGAACTAAGTGGGAGCAGAATTCATTCATTCATTCATTCAACAAATATTTAGTGCCCGCTTTGTGCCTGGCACGATTCTAGGTGCTGATGCTTACACTAATTGACTGCTTACTGTTTCTAAGCACTTTACATATATTACCTCATTTAATCTTCACCACACCCCAATAAGTTGGGGAAGCTGGGGAGACAGTTGGTCTCCCTCTGAGTCTCCCAGTCTCTTCCCATCTTCCTTCCAGCTCGGGCAGCCAGTGTCGGCCACCCAGAATGACCAGGATCCCCACAATGGGTGAGGTGGGGAGGTTCTGAGAACATTACTGCTCCAGTGTCTTTCCTGTCCTGGCTGGGTCCTGCCCAGGAACAGGCCCAGAGCCTCCTGGAAGCCATCCAGTAGACTGAAGCAGGAGAGGGTGGGGTGCCATCCAGCCAGGCCTGCCTCAGAACCTTCTCTCCCCAGGGGGCTCCCAGTCATAACCTCCCTGTCCCCTCTCTATCATTCAGTTCTTGGCCCCCCTCCAGCCCCTCTGCATAGCTTAAGCCCTGCCCTCTGGGCTCTGCTCAGGTGCCAAGTCTCAGCTCAGGGCTGAGGCTCTGGTAGGGAGAAAGAAAATTCCATACCTGTTTTCTGATGGGACTGTCCCAAGACACTCCCTGTGGCTTCACTTACTCTGCTAGAGGCAGCAAGGGTGGTGTGTGGCTCACTCTGTTCTTCTCTTAAGATGATCAGCTCAGAAGGCCTCAGCCAGGGTGGGCTTCTCACTTCCTTACTACCCACCTGGGCCTGTGCACCTGGCCTATGCCTGTGACCTGGGCTCCTCACCTTCTGGAGGAAAAGGGGCAGAGAAGGGTTAATAGAAAATTGCTCAAAATTTCTATTGAATTTTGGCACTCAATCACTCTTTGGTGAATAAATAAACCTGGCAAAGGGGGTTTTCTGGGTAGAATGAAGGAAAAGGAAGGTCTTATATGGTGGGCTGTGCTAACCTGGAAACCATGACTCCAAGTGTCTTCCATCTGTCCGTCCGTCCATCCATCCATCCATCCGTCCGTCCGTCCGTCCGTCCGTCCGTCCGTCTGTCCATCCATCTATTCGTCCATCCATCTAGCCGCTGACTGAGTGCCTGATGCAGCCACCAGCTCACTTATGCTTATTGAGTGAATGTGTTGGGGAGCTGGTCAGTGTTTATATTTTGTGTATTTTCTCTCCTCACTTGGATTGTAGAGAAGCTCTTTGTGAAGTGGGGTTCCCCCTGTCTCTGTAGAGCCAAGAGTAAGGGCGCTGTCTTGGCTGTGGGGTTGGCAGCAGCTGCCCAACTTGGGCACTGTGCAGGACCAGGCTAGTGGGGAATCTTGTGTGCTGCTCCCACCCCTGCAGCCCCACGACTGTGACCCTGACTCCCAGCTGTGGAGGATGCCAGGGTGGTTGCCAGGTGGGCAGGTCCAGGGCCTTGCACTGCTCTGGAGAGGGGCCTTACTGCCTGGCAGCCTGCCATGTGCTGCTGCAGGGGCTGCTGGCCCCTTGCCAGCACCCAGCTTTTGGAGTGATCAAGTTGTGTTGCCACAGAGCCACTCCACAATACTGCAGTAAACAAACAGGCTGGGACTCCGGGCCCGGGAACCAGGAATGGTTGGGGTAGCTGCTATCTTGGCAGGAGCAGGAGCTGAGTCGGGGGGCAGAGGGATGGATGGGCGAGTTCTGAACCAAGCTGCTGCCCACCTAGTCTGCCCTCCTCCCTGCCCAGGCCAGACCTGGCTTGGATGGCGAATGTGGGGCAGCAAATAGGGGCTGGGCTCCAGGCTGCCTTAGCTGGAGGTGAAGCTGCGGAGCGGCCATAGGCAAAGACCCAAATCAACACAGAGATAGAGAAAGAGAGAGATCGAAGCCAGGGGTGGGGATGGGGTGCGGGGTGGGAGGATAAGGTGGCGGGGGGAGAGAGAGAGAGAGGAGAAAGGCAGTCAGAAGATCAGGTGAGAGAGGGAAGATTCAAGAACTGAGAAGAGAAGGAGAGAAGGGTCAGGGTAGGAGGGTCCAGGACAAGGGAAGGAAACCAGGAGTGGTGGGCTCAGGGGAACAGGTCTTCCAAAGGCGGGGAGTGTGGAGAGTAATAATGGCTTAAGAGTAGCCCCCTCCTATGTTGATAGCACCCTACAGTGAACAAAACTTTTCCACTTGCTTGAACTCGTCCTAGCTTCACTTTAGCCTGGCTGGGATGGGATTGGAGCTCCCCTGTCCCGCAGGTTGGGGCAGGGATGTGCTCCCGCTGTTGGGAGCAGTGGAATCTGTAACTGGAGCCTGAGGACTGGCCATGAGGTGGGACCCGCAGGGTGGGGGTGGCGAGTGGTTTAGAGACAGCGCCCCAGCTGGGCCTGAGTCCCCCAGGGGCTGGGACTTCCTCAGCTGTGTTCCAGAGGCCAGGACGGGCATTGCTGGATGGTGCTTGGTGTTCCTGTCACCATGACATGCCTGGCTGTCGCGGATGCTGTGGTGAGGGCTCAGCCTCCCCTCCAGGTCTGAGGCACTCACTCCTCGCTTCTGGAGCGTGGGCGCTGCTGACGCGCAGCTGAATCCATCTCAGGGACTTGTTTTTGGTGTAAGTCGGTGGAGAACCTTGCCCAGAGTTGCGACTCCTCCCTGGGGCAGCCTGTGTCTAATGCTGAGGGAGTGGTGGGGGATGTACAAAGGCCAGGTCCCCTTGCTTCCACCTGGGACACTTGTGAAGGGCCATCCCAGCTCCAGAGCTCCTCATGAGACTGGCTGAGGCCTTTGGTATGACTACATTGCACATTACTTTCTCCCGGCGCCCAGTCCTGCTTCCCTTACCTCCTGTTCTTCCTGAGAATACTACCCCCAGACTCCCCTGTAAGCCTCCTTCATTCCTCTCTCACAGTCTGAAAATATTTCCAGGAATCTGACCTACGGTACTAAACCTAACCATTAGGCCCCAGCCTGCACTCAGCTCAGCTCACCTCCCCCGTCCTTGTTTTCTTCCTAATCCTCATCGCCATGAGACAGGTCTCTGTGTGTACCCAGGAGAAGTAGGAAGGGGAGGGATGTCCATCCAGCCACCCCCCACCCTGGGCACAAACCCCCTCCACATTCCCAGGAGAAAAATCACAGGGAACTTGTCTCCTGTGGGTAAGCTCAGAAGGGGCAGGGCCCCAATGTGCTGCCTGGCACATGGGAGGTGCTCAGCAGGTTTGAGTGGTGATGACTTTGGTGCCTTTCTGCTCCCATCAGAGAGGTAGGAGAGTGTGGTGGTTAAGGAGCCGGACTGCCTGGTTCACATGCCAGCCCTGCAGGTTAGAGGCTGTGTGACCTTGGGCAAGTTGGGTGAAATGAGTTGATCTGTGTCAAAATACACATAGTGGGGCCGGCCCGGTGGTGCACTGGAGAGTGCGCCACTTGGGAGTGCGGCGGCGCTCCTGCCGAGGGTTCGGATCCCATGTGGAGACCGGTTCCCGCTCACTGGCTGAGCGCGGTGCGGGCGCAACACCGAGAGTTGCGATCTCGTTACTGGTCGGTAAAAAAGACAAAAAGGAAAAAAAAATACACATAGTGGCTCGTGAGTGTAAGCTATTGTAATTGTTACTTTTGTAGTCACAAAATAACACCTGATTGGTGGGACTGTATATCCCACGTCTAATAGACGGAATTATTTCCGTAGGAGCACAGAGAGTCCTGTGTGTTGTCCTGCATCCCCGTAACCTCATGCAGTACAAGCCCCTCATTCTGCAGACAAGGCAGAGAGGAGTGGCCCAAGGCCATAGGTGCTTCCCGGCTAAGGAAGACCCAGGCCCTGGTGTCCAGTTCCTAAGCTGGGCTCAAGGCTCAATCCTCAGCTGCCCAGGGCAAGCCTCTCCTCTCCCCCATCCTTAGGGTCCAGGGCAAGGGGACAGGACATGTCCCAGCAGCCCTGGTGGCATCTGCAGGCAGAGGCTTTGTGCTTGTTCAGGATTGTCTCAGAGGGGACAATTTCTCCAACCTCATACCTTCCCTTCCCCACTTGGTTCTGTCGTGGGGGTCCCAGTGCTGGCCTCCTTGTGTCTCTGAGGGATCAGATGAGAGGTCGCAGTCGGAGTCTGCAGCAGCCAATCATAAATAATAATACCGAACCCTAACAGCTGACATTCACGCAGCACTCTCATTACATTCCTGCCTCGTTTACCCTCACAATGAGCCCATGAAGTAGGACTTGTTCCTTCTGCTGTTGCCACTTGACTCTAAGCCCTGCCCCTCCACACCTGGCAACTGCCTCTCACCTGGTCTTCCTGCTTTCACTCCTGCCCCTCTGGAGCTGCGCTGTCCAAGACAGTCGCCACTCAGAGCTAGTGGACACTTGAAATGTTACTAGGCAAAATCGAGATGTGCTGTGAGTATAAAATATGCACTGGATTTGGAAGACTTGGTATGAAAAAAAGAATGTAAAATCCTCTCATTTTTAGGGCCGGCCCGGTGGCGCACTGCTATAGTGCGCCACTTGGGAAGCGCGGTGGCGCTCCCGCCAAGGGTTCGGATCCCACATACAGACCGGCCGCTCACTGGCTGAGTGAGGGGTGGGGGCAACACCGAGGGTTGCGATCCCGTGGCCGGTCCCGGTCCAGTGCGGGCGTGACACTGAGGGTTGTGATCCGTTGCCGGTCAATTTCACCTGTTTCTTTGCTATTTTTGATGTGGCCACTAGAAAATTTTAAATTGTGCATGTGGCTTGAATCATATTTCTGCTGGACACTGCTGCTCCGGAGTCCATTATTCACACAGCAGCCCGGGGAATCCCTTATGACCTTGGTGATTATGTCCCTCCTCTCCTCCCAACTCTTTAAATGCTCCCATCTCACACAGGGTAAAAGCCAAGCCTTACCATGACCTTTTAGGGTGATCCACCCTCTTGCTGCCTTGCAGATCTTCCCTCCTACCATTCTCTCCTTTGCTCCTGTGTCCAGCCAAGCTGGTCACTCTGTTACTCCTTGAACTTGCTGGGCTCACTTCTACCCCAGGGCCTTTGCACTTGTCATGAGTGATTTCCCCATCTCTTTGCACGATCACTCCTTCACTTGATTCAGAGTTTTGCTCAAATGTCCCCTCCACAGGGAGGCCCTTTCAGTTCACCATGGCTGAAATAGATGCCTTGCTACTCCTCTCTAATCCCTTATGCAGAGCATTAATTCTCATAGTTCTCATGTTCCATTACATACCCAGCCTGGGGTTTCTCACCCTGTAGTCATGAAAATCCCATTGGTACTTGGAGGGCTCTTAGAGATCACCTGGCTCAACCCCCTCATTTTAAGGATGGGAAGATTGAGGCCTGGGGAAGAAAGAAACTTGACCAGATTCATGGTCACAGGATTAATAATAACCAGCTACTATTTATAGAACATCTATATGTTCGGGGTTTCACATCTATTCTTTTGTTTATTCACACCATTGCCTTAGTAGTCTCTGATTTTTTTAGAATCTGAGGCTCAGAGAGGTAAAATGATTTGTCTGAAGTTACACAGTAGGTGGACCTGGGCTGGGACTCAGTCCCCAGATCTGTTTGACACCAAAGCTTGGGTTGTTCCTCTGTCCTCTGTGGCCCCCCAAATTTCAGGGCCCAGGTCTCCTGCATCCTAGGCTAGAAGATTTTCTACACTGGCTGAAGCTTTTGCAGGATGCAGGCAGTGGCTAAGGAGGGAAATGACAGTAGCAAAATGGAAGGACCCCCGGTGTCTGGCCTTAGCAATGCATGTGCACAAAGCAGTCGGGAGGAGGAGGAGAGGAGCTCCCCTCCCCTTCCCCAAGGCCCAGCCAGGCAGGCCCCCAGCAGCCTGGCTCTCTCCCTCCCCAGGGGCTGGAGCTGCCTCTCTGCCTCTGCCCGCCAGATCAGGGCAGAGCTTGGCTTCATGTATTATTAATAGCACTGCCAGCCTTCCTGTTTTCACGCTGATAACCTGCCGGGGAGGGCGGGTGGGAGGCAGAAAGCAAGGTGGCAAACCCTGGAGCTTCTAGGGCCCCTCCTCCCTCAGTACTGCAGGGGTTGGCCCAGCCCCAAGTCTCTGAAGTTGGTTTCTAGAACCTCCCTCATCTGAGCCCCCAGGGGCTGGGGACCCTCTGAAGGGAATTCACATGGGAGGTTGGAACATGGGGTCTGGGAAGGGCCCCGTCTCTCAATCCATCTAGGCTACCAAAAGCTCAAATCACCTTGGCCCTCCCCAAAGGCAGATATGCCCAAATCCAGGTGGTCACAGGGCTCAGGGCTGAAGATTCAGGGGTGTGTGCCTGTGTGTGTGCATGTGCGTGTATGTGTGTGTGACTTTGGCTCCCAAGATTCCCTGGGGTAAGGGGTCTCTGGGGTCTAGCCACACACAGACTTCAGGCCATGTCTGAGCTGGCCTTTATCTGCCTTCACCCCATGCCTAATCTTTTTCTCTTCTTGGGCCCAACATGAGGGCCAAGGGAAGAATACAGATGGAGCCAGCCTGGCAGGGATTGGGGTAAGTGGGGTGGGTAGAGGCCATCCCCTTTGTGCCGGCCTACAAGCTGGAGGTCACATGTATGGACCTGCAAGTACCAATTGTATATCTCTTCCCAACTTCTTGTTCACTGATGTCATATTGGTAGTTTGAATTGGCCATGGTGGAAGATTTACCCCACAAAAATCAGCAAGTGCTGCAAACCAGGGTCCCCCACCCCCAGAGCCAGTTGTTAGACATTTACTAGCACAGCCCTGAGACCAGTATGGAAGGCTCTGCTGTATCTCACCTTGAACACACTTGGGCTTTTCCTGCCTTTAACCTCTGCCTAGACTGCTCTCTCCAATTCTTTCCTCTTCCCCCTTGCCTGTTAATTTTCAATAGCAATAATAAAAGCAGTAATAATAATGGCTAACGTTTATTGTGTGCTTGTTAATTATGTTCTGGCTCTGTTTGAGGAACTTTACAAGATTCATTCATTTCCACAGCTATCCAGTGAGTAGGCACTATATTGTTTCCATTGAATTGACTGAGGCACAGAGAGGTTAAGGAACATCTGAGGTCACACAGCTGGCAAATGGGGGTGCTGGGACCCACACCTGCTGCCAGATCCTAGGTTGCCCCTGCCTCCCTGGAAGGTCCACTTGTGGGGTGCCTTCTGCAAGTCTTTCTGACTGTCCTGGCACTCTGGGTCTCCTTGGTTGACTCTGTCGCCTCCCAGGGGCTGTGCATTGAGCACATGGAGCTGCCCTTACTGGATCCAGGTCTCTCCTGCCCGCCAGACTGGGAGCTGCTTGAGCACAGTGCCTGGGTCTAATTCATGTGATGGCTGCAGTACCTGGCACCTTGCACATGCTCTTATGTGTGATGCTCAGCAAGGGGCAGCTGTGCTTATTACAGACGAGGCGCAATCACCCAGCAGATGTTTTGCTAGTGCCTTCCGTATGTCAGACCCTGTTCTAGGAACTGGGGATTACACTGGCAAACAGAACTGACACAAATCTTTGTCCTTCTGGACAAAGCTTATGTTCTAGTGGGGGAGATGATAAAGCATTTAGTGACGTTGCTAAGGAGAGAAAATAAAGCAGGGAAGGGGGGTAGGACGTGTATGGGGGGAGGCTTGGATTTGATGGGCTGGTCATGAGCCTGTCAGACTTCACTGAGAAGGGGAGAGTTAAGGAAGTGAGGAAACAAGCTGCCCGATTACTGTGGGGAGAGCATTTGGCTGCACAAAGCTCCTGGGCAGGAACTTGCTGGCACATTGGAACGACAACAAGGAGGCCAGTGTGCCTGGAGTGGGGTGAACGGAGGAGAAAAGAAGTCACAGTATGGAGTCAAGAGAAGCAGGTGGGGGAAAGAAGGGGCTAGTGGGAACGATGGGGGAGAACCATGGAGAGGGTTACGAGGGGCAGCAGCTTTTCCTTCTGCCCTAGGAAAAGCAGGAGGGGACAGCTGTGAGGGAAGAGGACAAGAGAGGGCTCTGCTTTTTGCAGCTGAAAACAATTTTGCAGCTCTTGACTGGGTCTTAGCCCCTTGTAGACCTTGGTGTGGCACAGAATTGCCTTGGTTTCCCCTCTTGACTCCTACCAGCTGTTCCTCTGTCCTGACCTCAAGAAGGTCCTTACCTAAGGGCACTGCCGGTCTGGAATGGCACCTTCCTTGTCCTTGGGTTCCTGCTTCCCTTTCTGCCTGCCACCTCACCCTTAGGGAACACTGACTCTGTTGTCAGGTTCATTAGGCTCTAACCACGAACTGGCAACTCCCAAAGCTCCTGCTTTCCACCGACTTGCCTTTATGTTCCTGAGGTCCAGCCTCCAGGCACAGCCTGCCCAAGAATGATACATAAGAGGTCCTGGCCTGGAGGGGGCTAGCAGTACAGGGATGAGGTGGTGAAGGAGGGAAGAGCTTGGATGGGGAGAGGATGAGTTCATTGAGCACGGGGGACTGTGCAGGGATCTCCTACCTAGCAGGGGTCTAGGACTGCTGAGTGGAGGTAGTGTCAGGGCAGGTGATGTCTGGGTTGGGAGTGTGTGGACAGGATTTATTTGTCCAAAGCCATACCTCACCCCAGAGCCCTAAGTGCTCAGCATCGTAAATAAAACCCACCTAATAAATCTCCCCTGTAAATTTTCTGTGTAGAATTTCATTACTCGTCTTGTTTCCAGTCATTAGGTTTTAGTCCAATTCAGAGTTGTCCCGATGGCTCTGTAAATTATGCCTGCCCCCTGGGGAGCATGAACTCCAGGGAGAAATCATGCCTGGGCCTGCAGCAGGGACAGCTCAAGCCTGAACAGCTGGACCCCAAGTGGTCATCTGTGGGGTGTCTGTCGCCTGCTTGCAGTGAGCTCCTGCTATTCCTCTTGCTTTGGAAAGGGAAAAGGGACTATCATTAACTGAGCACCTAACATGTGCCAGGAACTTTACACACATCATTTCGAATCCTCACACAAGCCACACAAAGAAGAAATTGGTATTACCATGTTCAAGAATGGGACTGAGGCTGAGAGAGGGGAATTCACTTGCCTAAGTTTACCCAGCTCAGCTGGTTTGCATCTGGCATAGTCTGGCTTTGAGCTGAGGTGTATTTGACTCCCAAATCCACTGCATCCACTGCCTTCTAGTGTCGTGGTTAGACGAGGCCATAGTGAATCTAGCATAAGGCCACCTCTTCTGTGAAGCGTTCCTTGCTTACTAGCAGGAGTCAACCCATCTGCCATCTTTGCCCCTGTACTAACTTTGGACCACTTAGGAGGCTTTCATCACATTCAGTGGCCTGCCATGACTTCTTATCTGCTGTGCTCTCTGACACGTGGCTCCCTGGGCCTTTCATTCATAGCCTTTTGCACACTTGTAGTTATGCACCCAGTTCTGTGACTTTGAGTTATTATCTTTCTTTCCATCTAAGACATAGCTCTATGAAGGTAGTAACTACATCCTGGCTCACCAGTGCATTTCCAGGATCTAGTATGGTATTCAGCTCATAATAGGTGATTAATAAATTTTTTATTGATGAGATGAGTGAAATAATGAATGAATGAAGTAGTCACTCCAGAGAGGGGAAGGAGGGGATGTCAATATGCCACCACCTCCAGTACACAGGTTAGATAGATTCCCAGAGCCCAGTGGAGGGCTGAGTGAGCAAGGAACATTCTGGAGCCTCATACCCAAACCCCAACTCAGTGCCAATCTAAGCTTTCACCCTACCATTGACCTTTAGCCCCAGACCAACTCTAACTCCAACTTTAGCCTCATCCCCAACTCTGATCTCAGCCCGAAACTCAGTCTTCATCCTTAACCTCAAACCTTCCCCAACACTAACTTCAATCCTAATCCAAACTTAGCCTCTGACCCAGCCTCAGTCTCAACTCCTACCTAACTCATCTCCAATTCTGATTCCAGCCTCCAGCTGAACCCCAAATTCAACCCTTAGCCCCAACCTCAAACTCATCCCCAACTCTAACCTCAGCTGCAACTTCGAACTCAGCCTCTGACCCAACCTCACTCCTAACCTCAGCTCCAACCCAATCACAGCCTTAACCTCAGACTTAACCCTAGATCTTCTCAAAGTCAGCTTCAGTTTCAGCCCCAACTCAAACACAGATCTAACTCCAACCTTAGCCTCAATACCAGACCTCAATCCCAACTTTATAACCAACCCCAGTCTCAGCCCCAGCCCTAACCCTGACTTTAGTCCAAATCCCAATCTCAGCCCCAATTCTAGCTTCAACCCAAATCCTAAAACCTAATTCCAAACCTAATTTCAATCACAATCTCATTCTCAATTTTAGCCCAGCCCCAGCTCCAACCTCAGCCCCGATATCACTAGTCTGTCCTTTGCCAATCAGTGAATGCTTCTCACCCATGGGGGAGGGAGCAGCCGTGGTCACCAGATGTTGGCTGTCCCATAGTCCTATCATTTCTTTTCTCTTTTTCTTACAGCTTGGAGAGGGCAAGAGCCCTGGTAGCTCCTTCTCAGAGCTCTGTAATAATTTGTCCTACCTGTATCATGGTTACAGTTTATAAACCACATCCACATCCATCAGCCCACAGATTCTCTAACAGCTTCGGGAGAGACATGTGTTTCTTTATGTTATACAAGCGGAAATGGAGGCTATTAAATGCTGTAGCTGGTTTGTGGCAAAGGGGGTGCTATAACCCAGCTCTGCTGGCTCCAAGTTCCATGCTGTCCCCAGTTCTCCCTCACCTGTGAGGAAGATGAGGGGGACTCTTGGTTCTGTGTGTGGGCGTGTGTGTAGCAGCAGGGACCCCTTCCCCCAGCCTTCAGCACCCTTGGGTGGTCTCCACTAAGGGAGGTGAGAGCAGTCTTGATGTTTTTCACCTGAGTTCAGGAGAACTTGTAAGGGAGAGATATCAAGAATGCTGAAGAGTGTGGGTGGGGTTGAGGAGTCATTGGTTAGGGTCGTGGCAAGAAGCAGAATTCACCTTAACTAGTTTGCAGGCAGAGACTGTAATGAATGGGCTACTTATAGAGGCGTGGGTGGAGTTTAGTAAGCAGCAAGAGATGGTGAGGCCCCCGGCTTTAGCAAGGTAGGTCAGTAGGTGGGAAGCCCTTACTGCCTCTAGGGCTGGTAGGACAAGTGGAGGAAATGGTGCTATTGGAGCCAGGAGGGCTGGTGTTGCGGAGGAGGGGATGCCTGGTGCAAGTTGTCGTCATGGAGAAACAGTCACTGCTAAAAATGTTGCCCAGGAGGGAGGAGGGTGTGAGGAGGAAATCCCTGACCTCTCTCTCCTCCCCCCTCCAATGTCTGCCTCCCACCGGCTGAACCCACCCAGGGGCACCCAGGCCATGCAGTCCTCTGGGGTCAGTCTCCTGGGGCACAGAGCAGGGCTGAGAAGGGCAGGGAATGAGTCTGGACCAGGGAATCAGATGGAGAATAAGCAGCAGAAGGAGAGAGAGCGAGCAAGGAGCAGGCAGACAGACAAAGAGAAACCCAGGGAGGTGAAGAGTGTGTGAGGGAGGGAGAGGGAGAAGGCTCAGCCTGTTTGTCTGGGCAGGTCTGCTGAACCTAAATCCAGCTCATCTGCGTCTCCTCAAATAAACTTCTGGGAAGTGAATGCCCGAAGCTGGCAGGGTGTAGAGAAGTCAGCAAATATGTGCACAGTGAATTCCAAGCCTTCTGTTCCCAGCTCCTGGGAGGAGCAGCAGAGCCTTGGGGTGTCCTCCCCGCCTCCTCTCGTCCCCTTCCTGGCTGCTGTAATCCCGGGGAATGGCCTACACCATGGGTTTATGGAAACAGGGAGAAGACTCTCCCACCCAGCAGGTCTGAGGTCCAGAGGAATATAAGTAGCACTGGAGAGTGCAGCTGACCCCTGAGGTTTACACAAGCCTTCACACGCAGGATTTGACGGCACCCTGCCAGTGCCTCCAGGAGGCAAGCTGGACAAGGAGGATTGTTGCTCCCATTTTATAGATGAGGAAACTGAGGCTTATTGTGAAAGGACTTTCCCAAGGCCGTGTTATGAGTTAGTTGCAGAGCTTTGAACTTGGGCCCAGACAGCCTGAACCGTGATCTCACACTGAGCCCCAACTGAGCCCCAGAACGTGGCCCCTGCATGTGGCCTCAGACTGACCCCCAACACTATCTGGGCCAGGAGGATGGAGGGGCCCGGGATACCCCCTGAGTATTTTTATTCTAATTCTGCTGTGGACAGACTCTTGGAATACCTCTAAGCCTTGGAATTTTTCCAAAAGAAACTTTTACAAAAGAAAGATCAACACCATTGATGAAACATTTATTCTGTGCTGGGCACCATGCTAAGCACTTTGTGTGATTTGTCTCATTTAATCCCCTCAATAACTTTTAAGCTCGGTACTAACATTATCCTCATTTTATAAATGAAGAAAGTGGACTCTGAGAGGTTAAATAACCTTTTCAGTATCCCACAGCTAGTCTATGGTGGAGCTGGGACTCAAACCCGGGGTTCTGTCTCTCTGTAGGTTTTTGCTGTCGTGCTTTACTGCCTCACAGGGACCAGAACTGGTAGTCCTTCCCTCTTCTTTTAAAAACAAACACCTACTGATCTCTAACTAGGAGGGGCCACAGGTGGGTGTGGTGGCACAGCACCCACGTGTTCCAGCCCCAGACTGGGTCCCACCTGGGCAAGTTCTAGCCCCAGGGGAAGCCTGTGATAGAGGAGACTGGGGAGTGTGGCCTTTCTCACCATGCCTTAGGGGAAGGAGAGGAGAGCTAGAGGTCCTGCGGGCTGTGGAAAGAATATTCTCAGCCTTGCACAGGACAAAATGTCTGTACCAATTACACCCATGGGCACAGTTCACAGGTGTGGGCTTGCTATGCACTTGTGAGAGATATATGTCTGTCTGTCTCAAGAGAAGGTGTTGGATGTGTGTGGGGACCTCTACCTATCCTCCCAGTGCCGTGCACAGTGCTAGGCATTGTGAAAGTTTGGTTAAGGCCCCAGCTCAGAGCTGTGGGGAGAAGAGAGAGGCAAAGGACACTTTTCAGGAAGTGTGGATTAGGGCTGAACCCCCAGCGAGAGCCCAGGTCTCTTACTGCCTCCTATTCCCCCAGGCAGTCCCTTCCTGGGTCTCCCTGTACATCAATAACTCTCCTCTTGTGTCCCACCCCTAAAGGTTCCCAGGAAGGAGGAGGGGATTCAGAATCCTGACCTTTCCATGTGTGGGTGAGCATGAGATTTGAAGATGCTGTGCCTGGGAGCCAGAGACCTGGCATCTTTTTGTGATTTTGGCCAAGTCCCTTGCCCTCCCTGTGCCTGTTTATTCCTATGCAAAGGGAGGTTGTTTGCCTCAGTGATCCCTGGGATCCCTTCACACTAATTTTCCCTCTGACTCTTCAGTTCTGAGCCCTGAAGCATCTCCTCATCCTGGTTCTCCCCCTTTTCATCTCCAATTTCTGGGCAGAGGCTCTGGCCATGGTGCTGAAGGTGGCCATGGCCTTTACAGGGGCTTGGAGGCGTGGAGGTGAGCAATGTGCCCACTTCAGGATTTGCTAGGGCTGAGGAAAAGTACATGAATTGGGCACTTACTAGGTACCAAGTCCTTTGTTGTTCACTTTGTATGCATTGTCATATTAATTAAACACAGTATCTCTTGGAGGAATAGATTATCATGGGAAACTGAGTTTCAGGAGCTGTGGGCCCTACACCTTCCAGGAAGCAGAAGATTGCTCTCTTGACTTTGGATTTCAAGTAGCCCTGGTTCCCAGAGATGGTCCTGGGACAATTAAGGGCAGCTAAGAAAACAGTGACATGCAGAAATGGTTGATAAAACTGTGAGGGAACGTCTGTTGACATTGATTCTGAGCCTGCGGCCAGAGATGAATGATTGAAACACCAGGCTTGTTAAAGCGAGAGCACGTTTGATTTCTCTCCCCTGCACTGCATGCGATTTCGCTGGAGGGAAGTTAGCAATCAGCTAATTGACATTGAATTAACCATGAAACTCAGCCCGCGCCTTCTCTCTGAAGCGCTCTCCAGCAAGACTTTATCAAGGCTTTGAATTATTGATTATTACTTATAGCTCTGATGGGGTGATTTCCTTTTATTTGTTTTCATGTTGGGTGTCCTTCATAAGTGTCCCTGAGAGTGGGAGGCACCCAGACTCAGAGTTTCTTACCAGGGGAGCAGCAGGGATAAAACTAAGTCCAGGGAGGACAGGTCTGGACAGTCCATCCTGCCCCAGAGAAATAAACCCGTATTTGTTTAACCATGGATCTTTTGTCTTTCATTTTTGCTGCTGTTACTGTAGCAAAGCCTAGCCTAATCTGACAACGGGGGCTCTGGGGGCTGGTCGTTCCTGATACCTCATGATAAAAAGCTTAGAGCCTGAATGAGGCCGTGCTCTCTACACTTGCCATTTAAACTCTGTGAGGACTCTTATTTGATGTCTATTTGAGCTTCTTTAGATACCTGGATTCTTCCACAACATCCAAACCGAATGGCTTTCTGGACTCTGCTTGCATATTCTTGGAACAGGGAGTACACACCCTCCTGAGGCAGTCTTCAAAAGTGCTCAGCTCTGATGGTGCCCCTTGCAGCTGTCCATGTAACTTCCACTGGTCTGGGCTCTGTCCCATGGAGCCCCACAGAGTAATTTCATTCCTTTGGTCCCAAGACAGCCCTTCAAGTATCTGAAATTAAGTATCAGAGGCTTCTCCTCTTCCAGACCTAACATCTTTTCAGCTCTTCCTCATGAGACTAAATTTTAAGTTCTCTCCTCAACTTGGTCTCCACTTTCATTGGGAATCCAATGTGTCTGGGAGCCTCTGAAAATACAATGCCCAGAACTGGATGTAGCTCTCCAGGTATGGCCAGAGAATGATAGAACTGAAAAGAAACATCACCTTCTTCAGATTGTGTATTAGACCTTTGGTGATGCAGCCCAACTGGGATGAGCAGCTTTCTTCTATGGCGGACATACTTACTACTTATTGAATTCATGTGCTCTCCATATTTTCCAGCTTCCTTGTGGCCAGGTGGGGCCATGTGACTAATCTGGCCAGTGGCCTATGAGCTAAAGTGGTATGTGACACCCTGGAATGAAACATTTAAGAGCCAGTGAGTGACGTTCCAACTCCTTTTCTTTGCTATGGAAGCCATGTGTTCCAGGTGGCATCTCTATAAGACACAAGGAGCCTGGATCCCTGAGTCACCACTGGAAAAGGAGCTGTCCTGAAGAGTTGCTGGTCCCATAGTGGACTTTGTATGAGCAAAAATAGACTTTTATGTGTTAAGTCACTGAAATTTTTGTCATTGTGGTTGCTGTTACTGTAGCACAGCCTAGCCAAACCTGAATAACAGGCCCAGCATGCTGCTCACTCACATTGGGCACTAAGTCTATTTCATCACCTGTGTGACACCTCATGTTAAGCCCCATCTCTCCCCAACTAGAGTTTACAGTGATTCTTGTTATTTATTGGCTTTGAGCTCCTTAAGGTTAGTGACCATGTTTTATTCTTTGTATCTCTCCCCAGGACCTAGTCTGCTGCATAGGGGAAGGGAGTAAGAAAAGGAACTTCTGGGCCCATCAAGATGGAGGCAGAAAACATCCCCTAGGATATTTCTCTGGAATGAGAAATGTGGACCCAAATCTCTAGTTCCATCACTGATCAGCTCTGTGTCCCTTGGCTGGTTACTTATCCTCTATGAGTTTCTGTCAGATAGAGATAGCAGTCCCAGTCTCTCAGAAGTTGAGAATGTAGTGATATATCTTACAAAAATTGTCTGGCACATTATGTTGTAAATAGATGCCAGATATCATCATCACCATCATTGTCTTCATGGTCATCATCAGTGGGGTCAGGGATTATTGTTGCCCCATACATCTAGGAAGGGAGCAGAGGAGAGGGTCATCCAGGAAGGGTCTCGGCTCCAAGGCAGTCACAGATGGAGGATCAGGAGATCCTCACTGGTTAAGGACCAGACATCCTGGGCCCAGCCTTGCAGCAGTGTCCCCAAGAGGATGCTCACATACCCAGGCCTCCTTTCTCTTCCTCACTGGACTTTCAACAGATACATTTGGCTTGAGGTGCAGCTTTCACATCTGTCTGGCTGGTTTCTCCAGTGCAACTCTGCTTGGTTCCAGCAGAAACCTGGGCAAGGTAATCAGGAATAGTTGGGGGTCATTTCTCTCTGCTGGCAGGTGTCCAGGGTGCAGAGGAGAAAGAGTGGCCTCTGGGCAGATGCCACATTAGAGGTGGATGGCACACCTGGGCAGATGTCATCTAAAGATACATACATAGGCTACCCAAGACAAATGTCACTGTGCAAAAGCACACCATTCTGGATGCCTGATATACCTGGGGAAGAAGAGAAGAAAGTAAACTTACATTTTTTTGAGTGCCTGCTGTGTGCAAGCTATCGCTGATATCTAATTTAATTCTCACAATTGCAAGAGGTAAGGTTTGTTATTCCCATTTGAGAGATGAGGAAACTGAGACCTAGACAGTGTTTGAACCGAGGACTTGAATCCAGGTTTGCTTGTCTCCAAAGCCTGCCCTCTGTCATACATCACCTATCTCCCAAAACTTGTCCTGTCCTGTCCTCTGGTGCCACTTTTTACTGCCCTCTACCTTGACAAATGTGCAATTTTCCTTTCTTCCCCCAAATATTTCATAATCACCAGTCACTATGGTATGTTCTGAGCCTCAGTTTTTTCCCCCGAAAATGGGAATGATAATAGCACTTACCTCTTAGGACTGTCATGAGGATTAATTGAGTTAATATACCTAAAGCATTTAGCACACTGCTTGGCACAGAGTTAGCATTATTTCAGTGTTAGTCATTAGTATAATCATAGCCAACATGTATCAAGTACTGTGTACCATGTTGCAGGCATAGTGCTAAGTGCTTTATTCAGTGCGTCTTATTTAATACTCAAAACAACCCTGAGGCAGGTGTTAGTATCTTCATTTTCAGCTGGGGAAATTGAGGCTTAAAAGAAATTACCCAAGTTCACACGGTAAGAAAGTGGCAGAGTAGGAGTCTGAATTCTGGTCGTCTGACTCCAGAGGCTGTGCTGTGTATGGTCAGAGCCAAGAACTAGTAAGAATATAATACCTTCTATGTATTGAGTGGTTGTTCTGTGCCAGGCACTGCTCTAATATGTATATCTATATCTCAATTTTCAGAACTGTCCTTTATGAGGCAAGATCCCATAATTCGCTGTATTTTTTATTCGTGAGACTGAGTAAGAAAGATTAGGTAATTTACTCAAGATCTCACAGCTAGAGAACTGCAATGTGGGGACTTGAACCCATTGGTTAAATTTAAACAATGCATTTAACCACTGCACTCTATTACGTGAATAGCAGGGAAGACTTATATATTATATATCCTTCACATGTGATGTGATGCTTGGATTAAAAAATTGTTTACAAAGTTCATACTGAAAACAAGAGGATTCAGGAAGTTTTAAGAGGAAGGGATAAATAAGATGTACCAGGCAAAGGCAAACACAAAAGAAGTAGATGACAAAATTGCTGGCCTTTCAATGGTTGCAGGTGATTTGATTAGGTCACAACCAGTTTGATTCAGCTTGATCCAGTCTTGGCCAGCCCCACACATTCTGAGCTGGCCTCAACAGGTCTGGTTTGATTTGAGCCAGCTTGAATCAGTTAGATTTAGTTGCAGCCAGTTGAGACCAGTCTGAACTGGATTGACCTAGTTTAAATTCTTTTGTGTCTTTGGGTTGACTTGCCTTTCAGCTTCAGAGTTTTGAAACTCCCTGTGGAAATCTTCTCTTGGACTCCCTGGTTGGGACACTAGCAAGGGAAAGAGTATAAGTAAATTATTAACCTTGCCCAGTCCAGCGCTCGGACCCTTGGGTGCCTACCGTTGGAAGGCCTCAGCTGGTGAGCACCGGCTCTGCTAACTCTGCCAGAGCACCTCCTCCTCCATTTCCCTTCCAACTCCATCCCTGTGGAATCTCCTTGCTGTGGGCTCTTCCCCCACCCTTTCCTGTCCTAGAAGTAGGTTTTTCCTTCATTTTCTCTTTGAAATTGCAAACATAGGGGACCCAAATGTGCAGAGCTCGAGCTGTCCCTGAGCAGTGGGGCTTGCCTGGGATGTCAGGGCTGCTGTGTGGGTGGTGCCCTTGGGATGGGTGACCGGTGGGTGTTGCTCACTTCATTCCTCGATCCTGAAGCAGATGTGACTTGCTCCAGTACACTGGCAATTCAATTAAGCATTGACGTGCGTGGGGGCTGGGGGAGGAAGGTGGCCAGAAAGGGCAGGTGCTGGCTAATGGGATGCCACATCGCATTATCATCCTGCAGAAACCATGCCCCCTTCAGAGAATAATGAGGACCGGAGGGAATGAGTTCCAAACAGGCCTGGGGAACAGGGCCTCCAGGTGGGCTGGACCCCAGTGCTGGGGCTTGCAACTGGACTGGGTTGCGATGGAGCTGTGACACTGATCAGGCCCAGTATGTGTCAGAAATCCAGCACCAGCTATCTCTGGGAGGCTGAAAATCCCCCAGGACTGGCCATCTCCTCCTTTCCTCTTGGTGCTATGCCCAAGGTTGTGAGGATGTTGGTTAGAGGACAGGGACAGCCACCCAGTTGGGAATTTATATCCTTACAAGTAGAAGCAACTTGTCTAACACACTTACCCATGGTCACAGGGAGACACAGTAGCTGGCTGGCCCATGCCCCTTCCACATCCCTGTATATTCATTCTGCACAGAGAGAGGGTGGGTAAAGAGAAGGAGGGTCTCCTTTGTACTGTGTTTTATAACCCCCTCCCTTGCATTGGAGGCAAACTGCTCCAGAGGAGGCTTCATGGGGACCAGGCCTACTTCTCTCCTCAACAGTTGTCCTGCCCTGCCATCTCCATCTGCTGTGGAGCAGGCCATGCCAGGCTCTTGGGACCCCAGAGGATACTTCCTATCTCCTCTGGGAGTCCCAGCTGTCCAAGTCCTCTGTGGAGGGACTGGGGCCACAGAGGAGCAGGGTGATGGATCTATGCATGTAATCAACTAGGAATGGGCTCCGTGGACTGTGTCAGGGATCCACTTTGCCCAAAGGTCGAGGATTGACTCTTCCCTAGGGACTGACTGCCTGGGGGACCAACTAAGCCCAGAAACAACTGTGTCCAGGGACTGATTGTACCCAGAACAGCTGTGTGATATTGACTGCTGACTATGCCTAGGAATTGACTGTGCCTGGGAACCAGTATTTCCAGGAACTAACTGTACCTATGGAATGACTGTGCCCAGGGACCCACAGTGCCCAAGAACTTACTGTGCCTAGGAACAGCTGTTTTCAGAGACCCCAGCAGGACTCACTGCATGGGAGCTGATCTGTATCCAGGGATGAATTTGCCTACTGTGACTGTACCTGAGAACCAACTGGACCCAGGCTGATTATACCCAGAGAGTGTCTATTGCTCTGGGACCAACTGTGACTGTACACAGGGTTGACTATGCTTAGAGGCTGTTTCCAGGCACCACCTGTGTCCAGGGACTAGCAGTGATCAACTATGCTCAAGAACAGCTGTACCTGGCAAACCAGCTAAGCTCAGGGAGTGGCCCTGCCCAGGGCTGGACTGGGCCCAAGGATAGATTATATCGAGATTTAAGGCCTGCTTTGCCCAGGTACCAGCTATGTCAGGGAACTAGCTGTGCCCGGGGACTCGGGGTGGGAGTGGGGGTGGGGGCAGAGCCTCTTCCACCTGAATGTAGAGCTATGTGCCTGGCATATCAGCTGCCCAGCTGTGTGTCACTGTGCCTGGTGGGAGGGCCCCTGGCAACAGTTCTTGTTCTGGGACAATGGGAGGAGGACACATGCACCCTCAACTCAGATAATCTCAGACCCCCTACACATTTTGGAGCCTGGTGAATAGGGAAGGAGAGCAGGCACACAGAGCTACTGAGCACCTGTTACGCGTTGGCACCTGCCCAGTCCTTTCTTCCTATCATGTCATTTCACCCACAGGACAACCCCAAGAGGCAGTAGTTATCATCCCATTTACAGATGAAAAAACTGAGGTTCACAGAGATGAAAATTCTTTTCTAGTCTTTCTGATTCCGGAGTTCTTAATCATGATGCTATCCTGCCTGTCAGGTTATGGATTTCCCATACTCCACACTGCCTCCCTGAGTGGAGGGAGAGGCTGGGGCCTCTCTGCATCATGCAGAAGAAGAAACTGAGGAAAAGAAGAGCCCAGGCATCTAGTCTGCAGTTGGCAAGTTAAACCAGTTCATGCCAGTGGCCCTGACTTCTCAGGGAGAAGGGCACTTGGCAGGCCTGCTAGGAAGGGCTTCCTGCAGGCTGCATTCCTGGTTGCTGCCTTGGAGGCGGCAGGCCGGGGTATGGAGGCCATCTATTTCATCACAAGCCCCCTTTCATGGTGCTCAACAAGGCTCCTTCAGAGCCCAGACTCGGCTGTGCAAACACGCACATCTGGGCTGATGGCTGGAGCGGGGCAGCGGAACTGCCCCACAGCTGGCTGGCTGCTCCTGACCTTCTGGACAAAGAGAGCTTTGGCCCTGTGGGGGCTCCCAGGAACTCAGGGCTCTGGAGGGTACAGCCTCTACCCAACCCTCCACAGGGAGCAGTCCTTTTGGCTGCCACCTGTCATTTTCATTAGGACTGCAGCTCTGCCTCTGACAGCATTTCCTACTGAGGGTATGCCCTTCCCCTCCCTTGAGGGCCAGCACCCAGCCAGAACTGGGGAAAACAGAACAAAAGCCACAGGCAAAAAAGAGCTTGAGTTGCAGGCAAAGAAGTATCTGAGCAGCAACCGCAGTCTAACCCTCATCCTTATGGAGCTTGTAATTTCATGGAGGAGAAAGATACAAATCAAATAATCACAAAAACAAATTGTAAATAGTAACAGACTTTTACATAGTGTTCTTCAGGTTCCAGGCACTGTTCTTGGTGCTTTACATATTTTAACTCATTTCATCCTTTCACAACCCTGTGAGGGGGATACTATTATTATTCCCATTCTACAGATTAGGCAGTTGAGGCACAGAGAGGTTAGATGGCTTGCTCAAGGTCACACAGCTAGTATGTGGCAGAGCCAGGATTTGAACTCAGGCAGTGTGCATTCTTACCAATGATGCACATTTACAAACCACCGTGAGGGCAGTAACAGGAGGAACTGGGGTGGGGAGTGGGGAAGTCTTTGGGGAGGGAATGGGATTTGAGCTTTGGGAAGATCACTCTGGCTTCTGGGTGGAGGGCAGATGGGCGGGTTCAGACTGGAGGCTGTCAAAGAGTACAGGTGAGATAAGATGGTGATGCGGCCTGGATTAGGGCAGGGGCAGTGGGGAGAAAAGGGCAGGTTTGGGGGAGACGTAGGGTCTAGAATGGCTGAGTGGGTACAAGAGTGAGGCTGAGGATGGAGTTGAAGACTCTTGCCATGTGTTTTGGGAGTGAGGGAGCCAGCTTTGTCCCAAATGCTCTTTTCACCTGCCTGGCAGGCCCACCTTGGCTTGGTGGCCTGTGGGGCTTGTTTGGGGTCTTCTATCACAGCTGTGCTCCAGCTGCCGGGACCATCCTTCAGGGTTTGGGGGAGAGAGTCAGTGGTGAGCGGAGGAAGCCCTGAACTGGACATCAGACACAGATTTAAATCCTGATGCCTCTTCTGATGAGCTGTGAGACTTTGGGGGAATCACTTATGTCTCTTAACCTGAATTTTTTCTGAAATTTGGCAAATGATGCCTGCGTAAGACAATAGATGTGAATGTGAACTTCATTGGTGAAGGGCTGAGGAGCTTTTTGTCACTGCAGTTTGATAGCATCATTTGAGGCCCCTTCAGTGTGATGGGGTGGGGTGGGGTGGGGTGGGCTGGCGGGAGGCTCAGCAGGCCTGGACACCAGTTCCAAGACGTCATATGATGCTGGACATGCCTTTCCTACTGTGGGCCATGGTTTCCTGATCTGGGATGTGAGCCCCCCACGGGAGGCAGAACAGCCACGATGATCCTACCAGGCAGGTGGAGAGAGCACTGCAGCTTGAGTTTGGCACCTGGGATGGACCTGGCCAGAAAGAGCAGCTCTCTTTCATTCCAAGCTCATTTACTCATTTAACAAATGTTTAATTGAGCACCTATAAAATGCCAGACCCTGTTCTGGGGCAATCAAGGTTGTGAAAGTCCTGGCTTTCCGAAGCTCTTTGTACAGTGGGGGTGACAGATAGTAACAAATAATAATATCAGCAAAAAGGATTGAAACACCAAAATATTCTACAGAGACCAAAAAAAAAAAAAAAAAAAAAAAGCCAAAACCCCAGTAATGTAAAAAAGTGATAGGGGAGGTCAGCAGAGGTCTCCTGAGATGGTGATAGGTGAGCTGAGGCCAGGCTGATGAGAAGAAGCTGGCCTTGAGAAACAAGGGAAGAGCTGACAAGCTTAGGTGACTAGTGAGGAGGGGGTGAGGTGGGAGAGGCATCGAGAGGTAGGAGAGAAGCCAGGTCATGCTGGGCTTTGCAGGCCCTTTAAGGAGTGCAAACATTATTCTAAGAGCATTCGGAGTCCTTTGGCAGGTTTGAAGCCAGGACATGACATAGTCTGATTCACTGTTTTAAAAGGTTACTCTTGCTGCAGTGTGGAGAATGGATTGAATAGCGGGAAGGACTCCAGTGGCCGGCCACCTCTGGCTCTGACTCTTGCCCCGGCCCTGCTGAGAGGACCATCCCTCTGTCTGCTTAGGCCTTACCTGTCCTCCATACTCTCTCACCCCTCTTCCAGGCCAGGGGCTCCAGGTTGTGCCAGGGCCCCTGGAAAGCACCATGGATCTAGGGGCAGAGGACTGGCTGGCCGGCTGGCTGGACAGTGGGTGTGGGCACGCCTGCCCTGCCTGCTTCCACCCCCAACGCAGGGCACGTCCCCCACCCCCACCCCACACAGGGCTTTTGAATTAAAAAGTCTTAACTTTTTCTTTTAAATGGCAGCTCTGTGTACTGTACATGGTAATTAATACATTAGCATTTATGCAAAATACCATCACAGCCGGGCTGGTATGTCAGCTGCCTTCCTGAGCTGCAAAAATGTGAGCGCCCCGAGGTACCTCAGACAGGCCCCCGCCCCTGCAGACAGCTGCACTTGACCTGCATCATTCACTAACGTGTCTCGGTGAGCCTGTCTACATGCGCACCTCTGTGTACACCGGCCAGTGTGTATGCTGCTTCTTGTGAGGGTCTGTGGTACGCATTTGTGTCCTGTGTATTTGTGCATTCCTGAATGTGTGTGTGTGTGTGTGTGTGTGTGTATCTCGTATATGTGCATCCTTATATACTTGTAGTATATGAGTGCGTCCTTGTTCTTGGGCATGAGTGCATATGAGCATGTGGTTTCATATGTGTGCCTCCCTGAAATGTGTGTGTGTGTGTGTGTGTGTACGTCTCTGTGTGCCTATGCACGTTTTCAGGTCTGTGTATTTGTGACTGGGCATGTGTGCATGAATGTGTGTGTCTGTGCATCCATGTGCATCCATTATGCATGTATGTGCATCTGTGCATGGGTATACATGCTCATGTTCACATGTGCGTATCAGTGGCTGCTCACATGTGAAGGCACACCTGTGGGGTCTGCTATTTGTGTCTGCATTTGTGTATCAGTATGGCTATGTGTGTGTCTCTTTGTGTTTGGGTACATCCATGTGTATTCCTATGCATGTCTAAATTGATCTGATTGTGTGTGTGTGTGTGTGTGTGTGTGTGTGTGTGTGTGTGTGTATGAAATGCTTGCTAGAGTGGTTGAGAAATGAAGTTGTAACATAGTGGAAAGAATAACTCACTGGAAACAGTGACATCTGAGTTCATGCCCTGGCTCCACCCCTTGCTAGCTCTGTGACCCTGGGAAAGTCATTCCACCTCTCTAAGCATCAGTTTGCTCATCTGTAAAATGGACTGATGAAACCTACTCTTCTCATAACAATAATAAAATGTTTTCACTGGACACTGGGCACCCTGCAGATGAGGAGCTCACTGTGCAGTGGGAGAGATGAGCCAATAAACAGGCAGTGACAACCCAGGGTATGAGGGCGATGGCACAGGTCAGCACAGGGCGCTCTGTGGAACATCATTTGGCTGTGAGTAGGAGATGGGGTGGGGTGGAGTTAGGGAAAGTTTCTCTGAGGAGGCTGTTGAGCAGAATTTTGGAGGGAGTGCAGACGTGGGGTTGTGAACCACCTGGCCCTTGCAGAGTGTCTGGAGTCCAGGAGCGAGGTGGCAGGAGTGAGGGATAGTTGGACTAGATCTCCTAGGGCTGCGTGTCATGAGGGCAATGGGGAGCCACTGAAGGCCTTCTGGAAGGAGAGGGTCCTGATCAGAGTAGGAACATCACCCTACTTCTACAGGGAGGAAGGGCCAGAGAGAGAGGTGTGGACTGCAGCTGAAACACCAGCGACCAGCTCTGAGGGGTACACTGGGAGATGGTGAGGTCCGAGCCAAGGCAGTGTCATTCCTGAGGCAGAATCAATAGTACCCAGAGACTGATTAAATAACAAAGTGAGGGGAGGGAGAGGGAAGAGCCAGAGTGTCACCCAATGTGTGGCTGCAGCGATTGGATGGTTGATGAGGATGTTCTCTTGGAGGGAGGGTCATGAGTTTTAGACATCTTGAGTTTGAGATACTATGAGATGGCATTCATACATTCATTCATTCATACACATACCATGTGTCAGGCATTTGACAGTCCAAGATGAACAAGACAGAGAGCAGGTAGAGTCTGAAGAACGTTAAAAGGCTCAGGAAGGTGGGAACATCGTAGGACAAGGGAAAGACTGAGATCCGATCATGCAGGGGCTTGGTGGTGGTAAATAGCGTAAACATTTGGGAAGGATGGTGGGGAGGCATGGAAAGGTTGCATGGGCATGGGGGATTGCCATGTTGGGCTTGTATTTTAGGAAGCCTTTTCTTTTTTTTTTTTTTTTTAAAGATGACTGGTAAGGGGATCTTAACCCTTGACTTGGTGTTGTCAGCACCACGCTCAGCCAGTGAGCAAACCGGCCATCCCTATATGGGATCCGAACCCGGGGCCTTGGCATTATCAGCACCACACTCTCCCGAGCGAGCCACGGGCCGGCCCTAGGAAGCCTTTTCTTTCCTCTGCTTGTCCATGTCCATAGTCAGGGGATCCCTGGTTTTCTGATCTGTGCTGTTTTCATGCAACTGTGAAGGGGATTCATGCTGGATCCTGGGAATGTGTCCCTGCCCTCAAGGAGCTTACTGCCTAGTGAGGGAGAAATTGACACTACTGAATGTTAGGAGCCATGATGGGGCCAGCTCATGGTAGGTGCTCATTAATATTTATTGAATACATTGTCAATTGAATGGATAACAGTACAGGAGTCTGTAGGAGCTGAAGGAAGCGTTTGACTCACCTTGGGGTAGGGGGGATTTGAGGAGACTTCCCAGATGAGGTGACTCCCAAGCTGGGCCCTAAAGGATGAGCAGGAATCAGCCAGGTGAAGAGGGGAAGGGAGAAGCAAGGACGAAGGTGTGGAGGTCTGACAGCCTCAAGGGCTGGAGAGTTTAGGTCATCCGGTGTGGCTGGAGAGTTTAGGTCATCCGGTGTGGCTGGAGAGTTTAGGTCATCCGGTGTGGCTGGAGAGTTTAGGTCATCCGGTGTGGCTGGAGAGTTTAGGTCATCCGGTGTGGCTGGAGAGTTTAGGTCATCCGGTGTGGCTGGAGAGTTTAGGTCATCCGGTGTGGCTGGAGAGTTTAGGTCATCCGGTGTGGCTGGAGAGTTTAGGTCATCCGGTGTGGCTGGAGAACAAGCGTGCACAGTGAGGAGAGGAGAGGCTGTGACAGGAGCGGGACAGAGACCACATCACAAAAGATCTCGAGCGTCAGGCTAAGGAGCCTGGATTTTTCTCCCCCATAGGGAATGTGGAGCCAAAGACGGCTTTTTAGCAGAGGAATGTCTGGTTAGTTTTGTATTTTATAGAAATCTCTCTGGGTCCTGGGTACTGGATCCTGACTGAGGGAGGACAGGGCTAGAGGCAGGGAGGCCAGTGATGGAATCTTCTGTGGCTTAGTTTGGGGAATGACCATGCTGCCATATCTCTTGGATTTATCTTAAGGGATGGGGCATCAAGCTTTAAAAAAATTTTTTTTAAAAAAACAGAATTGGGAGTATGTACAGACCAGGCAGCAGGAACTCTGGCTTCTACCCTGTACCCTGCCATGAGCTTGCTCTGTGACCTTAGATTGGCCAAGTTGCTTAGCTTCTCAGGGCTTTAGGTGGCTCTTGGGTAAAAAGACCCAGTTAGGGAAAGGAGGAATGTTGGGAAGGGCTCTGTTTCACCTCCGGGGGTGGAGGGTCCCCTCAGGGCACAGGAGGGTTGCTGGGGTCGGGGATAGCTGCTTTCCTTCTTCCCTCTCCTTGACAGGAGGAGGAGGGTGGTGAGGATGAGGACAAGGACAAGCTCATGTATTTTCATGCTGCGGCCTCAACACTCATCCCCACAGTCCCAGCTCACAGAGGCTGGGAGGCCGTTCTGGGGTGGGCCGACCCCTTTCGCAAGCAGGCACTTTGCTATTGTTCAAATTGGAATTGGTCCCAGGAAGCTTGGAGCCTGTGAAAACCGCTATGAATTTTGCAAAACAGCTCTGAGGCGGTAAAGCATGTCAGAAGAATCAAATGCGGAAATCCCTATTTAGAAACCCCACTCTGGACAGCATGGTGTGCCTGGAGGAAGGACGTGGGGGCAGGGGCTCTGGCCCTAAACGCCACTCCCCTGTAGCCTCAGAGGGTGCCAGCCTCAACAGAAGGGGAAACACCCCCCTTCGTCCCAGCGTCTGTCCAATTCACCTGTCCTCCTCGGATTCGAGCACCTCACAAAACACCCCCCAGCCTTTCCCAATGCACCTATACTTTTTTTTTTCTTTTAAAGCAGCTTTATCATTTTGTAAAAAAGGATACATATGCTCATTGCAAAAAATTCAGACAATATGGAAAAGTTCAAAGAAAAATGTAAAAACCACCTCAGATTTCACCAGCCAGAGATAACCACATAACATTTTGGTTAACGTCCTTCCAGACTTCTCTCTGTGCATAAATATACACAAATAGATTCCACGTATGCAATTCTACCCCAAGTGAGATCAGACGACACATGCTGTTCTGTCACCTGTTTTTTTCCCCCGACTCGGCAATATGTCATGGACATCCTTCATGTCAATTCATATAGATACACCTCATACTTTTAATGACTGTATTATGTGTATGGCTATTCTGGTACATGAATATACCTCATTTTACTTACCCAGTCCCCAGCTGATGGAGATATATGTTTTTCCAATTGTTTTGCTCTTATAAACATCCCTGCAGTGAACATCTATGTGCATATATCTTTGCACATTTCATTTATTCATGCTACAGATGTTTGTCGAGTGTGCTCTATGTACCAGCCCAATGCCAAGTCCTGGGGATAGAAATGGTGAATAACACAGACATGGTCAGTCCTTGCTCTTACGGAGTTTATGATGGAGTGGGGAGATGGGACGTGTGGCCCCTGCCTACAGGGAAGACAGCAATTTTTTATAGTGAGCATATGTATTAAGCAGTTATACAAACAATAATCCAATTAGCAGTTGATCTGTAGCACGAAGGAAAAGAGCCCAGAGTGCAAAGGAAAGTACAGGCTACGAGAGAATAAAACAAGAGAAGGTAATCTAGGCTTGGGAGTCATGGAAGGCTTCTCTGAGGAGGTGACATTCAGACTGAAAGATGAGCGGGCAAAAGGCAGTGTCCAGGGGATGAACGAAGGACTGGTGGGCGTGGCGGGAGACAGAAAGGGGATTTCACTCAGAGGGAGCAGTATTTTAAATTATTAACATACGGGGAAATTCCTACAAATGGAGTTGCTGGGTTAAAGGGTAAGCCGAGTTTGCATTTCGTCACCTATTGTAAACGGCTCTCCACGAAGGTTTTACGAATTTACAGTCCCATAAAGGGTATGCGGTAAGGTTGCTGGGAAGACTCAGTAGGAGCACGCGCAGAGGGGGAAGCGCAGTGCACGCACCTGGGAAGCGAGCTGGTCGCCGCTGTTGCCATTATTATTATAATTATCTTTGCCAATCTAATCGGTGAAAAATGATATCTCATCTTTGTTTTTAACCAATGTGTCTCCTTCCGACTCTACAGGAAATTGAGCCCTTGAGGGGGAAATGAACCATCTTTCTTTCTTAAGCCACCTTTGTCAGAAACCTTCCTGTGCCCCTTGGGGAGGGAGGAAATGTCCAGGGTCCCCGGCCTGCGGTCCCAGACTGGCAGTAAAGCTCCTGGGACTTTGAGATGACTCCAAGTGTTATGTGGCCCTGGGTTTCCAAAGGCAGATGCCAATCAGAGACGGAGGAGGGATGAGAGGGTGGTTTCGAACATGTGCAGGACGGGCATGTTCCCCGTGGGGAGGGGCAGGAAGAGAGGTGGGGGCCCTGGAGGCAGAATCCACATGCCATTAGGAGTGCTTAGAGATCCCAGGTGCTCCTGGATGATATTAATGCAGCTATATGAATATTAATAGCGTGGCCATTAATATTAATGACAATAATAAACAAGTGTGAGGATTATTTTTAAAGAGGGCTGCTGCTCCAGCTGTTGCCTCCCTTCATTAAAAAGCTTCTGAGGTTCTCTGCCTTCCTCTCCCCACACCTCTGGCAAGACTCATGTTATCCTTGTAACCTCTGCCTGGGCAGGGGCTGAGCCAAAAGGGCATTTCCAACACTTTGGATAGAAAGAGAATCAATGCAGGAAACCCCGAGTTTCCATCCAGGGAGCTCTGGGCCGTGCGAGCGGGTGGGCGGCAAGGAAGGGACGAATCGGCTTGTGTGTGGGCAACCTGCCCTGGTGACTCTATGTCTGACCCTCTCAGGCACAACCCCCCAGCCGCCTGCATCCCCAGAGGAGGGTGAGCAGGGGGCTTGCAAGGGGCCAATCTCTTGCAAAGGTGGCTGGAGGAATTACCCTGTTAAAGTGGTCATGAATTATAGAAAGGAAGAGGGGGGGAAGGCCCAGAATATCATATGTGTAAATAAACCAGAGTGGAGGCCAGACATAAAAGCCAGCCACCAAGATCCTGCACCCACAGCGCCCCTTCTCCTGCCGACCCACCTCCTGCCAAGTACCACAGCGAGTCACTTACAACCTCCTTCTTCAAAGAATTTGTTAATAAGTCAATGACGGAACATCTAAAGGGGAAAAATATTTCTCTTTATAGTTGGAGATAATTGTCCCAGGAAAAAAAAAACAACAAACCTTTAATTACAACTCACATGGAGAAAGCTTGATTTGTGGGCAGAGCCCAAATGCTGAGGAGCTGGATGTAAAATATTTGTAATATTTAGGGAACCTAGAGTTTTACATAAAAGTAAACAGCATTGCCTGAAGGCACAATTTCCAGCAACACAATAAAATGTGCAGTGAATTTATGGCGGCCATCCATTAGCTCTTACCAAGGCAACGTCGCCCCTATCTGTCGTCCATCATTATAATAGAGGGTTAATGCACTGAATTTACATAAAAAAGTCATATTGTCTGCATGAATTATTTACACTCGAAGCTGTTTTTACAGCTTGGTTTCAAGCTGGATTCTGGGAGAGATTCTGCCAGTAAATTACTCTGTGGAGACCTGGTTCTATAACTGAGTGCGGAGCCGGCAATGAAAAGAAAGGAGAATGGGCAGGCCCTGGCGGGTCGTTGGTGCTGACGCCTCTCGGGCGGGGGCTGCAGGCAGCGGTGGAGGTTTTAGGAGGCTGCTGGACCTCGCTGCGGACTGGGCTCTGCCTCTGGGCCTGTGGCTGCTTGGTCACTGCCCACGTGGTTAATACTAGTTTGGGCTGTGGGCCCACAGCAATCCTCCAGAGGTGTCCGAGGACTCTTGGTGGCTAAGTCTAAGGTCTTTTAGGGATTGGGGTCCTGGAGAGGGAGAGAAGCTGCTGCATTTGTTGGAGCAGGGCCCCAGCCCAGCAGTGTGAGCAAGACATCCCCATTGTACAGATGGGAAGATTGAGACCTCGAGAAGCACCTACTCAAGAGGCAGGAAGCCCTTTCATCCCAGGTGGGCCTGGGGAGTGGGGGAGGTACAGACGCGTCAGACTTGGGGGGAAAGTGGGGCTGGCATGGGGTGTCTTTGGGAGGACATACCAGAGTCCCCATGCCTCCTCTCTCAGTGCTTATTCTGCTTTCTAGGACCTTGAGTTAACTGAAGTCAGTTTTAGTGGTTGGGCTGTTTTTTGGCACTGGGTTCTTAAGTTCTCTTTACTTTGGAGTGCAGAGTACTGGGGGGAACTGCTCATGCTTTCAGGTGACCTGGAGTTATGTGCAGCTGGTCATACAATGGAAAGACCTGGATTTTTGATTCTGTGTCAGTTGCGTGGCCTTGGGTAAGCTTTGGGGACTCAGTTTTGTCACCTGTAAAATGGGATTCCTAATCTCGACCCTCCTAGTCTGCCTGGAAGGAATGGTGAGAGGCTCAAATGGAATAAAATACTCTGGGAGGTGGGAGGTGTGTTACAAGCAAGACCACCACAGCTGAGGGGGTCAGCAGAGGGCAAGCTTTGAGGTCAGGGCTGATAGAGGGATTGAAAAGAAGAGGCAAGATGGATGGATGGAGAGAGAAGGACAGGCAATCAGACACAAGGAGGTAAAAAAAAATCACAGAGACAGAGAGAGGGAGAGACAAAGAGCAAGCACAGAAACAACAAGAGAGAGACAGGAGAGGAGAGGTGACTGTCATTTGGAGAAAGGAGCTCACCCAGCCTGGAGCCTGGAGGACGCTTTCCTGGCCAGTGAGGAGGTTGGGCAGGGCAGGGCCTACCCTGGGGCCCGTGCCACCTCTTGCCTGGACCCTCTCTCTACTTCCAGTCCAAGAAGTGCCTGGGCTTCTCTCTGGCCTGAGGGCTCCCGCCTCTTCTCCCTTTGCTTTTCTGCAGCACAGGGATTCCAGAGCTGCATGCCAGCGCCCTTCCTCCCCGTCCCCCAGCACCTGGGATGGGCATATGCTTATCGTTGCTGTTACCGCACTCAGGTCTCCGCTCCTAGAGCAGCCACAGCAGGTCCCAGGGGCCTGGAGACAGCAAATGACTCCCTGCTGATAGGCTGCTCGCTGCCTCCTGCCTGCTGTCCGTTCTGCTGCACACTGGCACACAATCACGTAAGGCAAGGGAGCCCCTCCTGCCATGGCATATGATTAAGTCTGAACTTTGCTTTGCTTTCTTTCATTCCTCAGAGAAGCAAGATTTAGATTATAAATCTCTGTCTTTCTGGGAGCAGGCACACACACACGTGTGCACAGATATGCACTTGCACGCACATGTGAAGGTGCTCACACATTGCAAATTCACTATGCACGCTTGCACATGCGTGAATACTTACACGCAAGCATGTCCACCCATTTCCAAACCACGTTTGTCCGTGGTCATGTATGATGCATTTGTATGCATGCATGACTCTTGGCCACAGGTTAGGGCAGGAGGAAAATTTCATGGTGGCCGGAAGAGCTGTGATATATGAGGTGGGCGGGAGATGATGACGTGGACAAAGGACAAGTGCCAGAAACTCTCCAAACCTCACCCCACCTTGTTACGTGGAAGAGGGGAAAGAGGTTTGCGTTCTTACATGAGTCTGTCTGCTCCTGTGTGCATCCCTGCGTGCAAGCGCGTGTGTGTATCTGTGGGTGTTGTGCAAGTGTGAGTGCCTTTGTTGAGTGCTGAGTTGGCAGTCTACGGACAGGGTGGAGTGTGGTGTATTGTAGGGAACTCAGGACTGGAATTGTGGCCACACTGCTGGCCTCGGGCATGCCGTGTCTCCTCCCTGGGCCTCAGCTTCTGTCAGCCTCTGCAGCTCGGCTCCTGCCAGTTCTGACTTTCTAGTCTCTCTGTGACCTTGAGGGTGTCTTTCTCCGAGGCTTGAGTAAGCTGGCCTTACATGTGTCTGTGTGTGTTTGAGAAGTGTTTGTGTGTTTGTGCTGGGTATGTTTGTGTGAGTGTTCATGTGTAGGTGTGTTGTATGTGTGTTTGTGCACATGTTTGTTGTGTATGTGGGTGTATTTGTGTGTGTTCATGTAAGCGTACTTTTCACAGTAGAGAAGATGCCCCTGTGCCTGTTTGTGTGATGAGTCCGTGCTGAGTCTAGCGTGAGTGTGTGTGGCTGAGTTTGGGAGGTGTTTGCTGAGTGGAAGGACTGTGACGGTGAGGACAGGAGGCCATCCTTGCTCAAAACTGCGTACCCCTCCCCCTACTCCTTCTCTGCTTTAATCTCCATAACAATGATCACTTTCGGACACGCTGTATATTTCCTTCTTTGTTTTGTTTATGGTTTCTCCCCCTGATGCCAGAATATAAACTCCATGAGGGTAGGAATTTTAGCTGTTTTGTTCATGTCTGTATCCCCACTAACAGAACAGTCCCTGGAACACAGAGGCACTGTGGATGCTCAATAAATATTTATTGAATGAACCAATGAATGAATGAATAACTTTATCACCTCCTTCAGGAGTTCTTTTAAGTGTCACTCTCTTAATGAGATTTTGACCACTTTACTTAAAATTTCTACTTGCCCCTCTCCCCAGTGCTCCAATTCCCCCTACTTTGTTCTAAATTATCTTTTTTCCAAATCACCTTCCAATAACTAAGTAATTTACTAATTTAAGTTTATTATTATTTTTCATTTACTATTCTGAGTTTTATTTTATTGTTGGTATCCCTATTAGAATGAAAGCTCTCAGAAGGGGTGTCTGGTTTATCCACCAATGTATCCCCAGTGCCCAGGACAGTGCCTGGCATGTAGCAGGTGCTTGATCAATATTTTTTGAATAAATTGGTGGGCTTCTGTGTGTCATGAAGGTATGTGCGGACTTGTGAAGTGTTTTGTGCGAATATGCTTATGAAGCGAGTGTTTCTGGGTGTGCAGTTGTCAAGGGCTGCATTTTTGATTGTGTGGGTGACCATGCTGGGGAGAAAGGTGGGCTTGTGCCAAAGCTCTGTCCTCTGAGACCCAGGGGGCAAGTGTCTGATACAGGCTTCAGGTTCTGGGCATCCTGCCTGGAATGTTGTCAAGGGCTTGCAAACAGACCCATGGATGGCTTCTCCAGAAATCTCTAGGAATCTTTTTCTTGACTGGATGCCTCTGCTGGTGGCCATAGACCTGAGCCCCAGCTCCGCCAGCCTCCTTTCCCCATAGCCAGATCTGGGTCCCAGGTTTAGAGAATTCCCTCAACCTCCAGCCCAGTCTGATCCCTGGGCTGAGAGGAGTCAAGAGAAGGGTGAAGGCTGGTGGTCAGTGCTGGAGGACAGCCATGCAGGGAGGCTGGATAGTCTGGGCACATGGCAGGGAAGAGAGGCTGAGGGTGCCACTTGGGCAGGTGGAGATCCTGGCCATTGGGTTTAGGAGGCAGTGGTCAGTTCAGAGGTGTCAGCATTTGGCAGCAGGTGGTTGGGCCCTCATGAAGAGTTGGGGAAGGGGGTCCGGGCCGGGTTTGTGCTTAGGCTGTCAGGGAGTCAAGGGCCAAGGCATTGAGGAGCTTAGGGTGGGAGTGTGGAGATCAGCTTCTGGGGCCAAGATGAAGAATGCATGAATCCAGTTTTCAGGGAGTGATGGAGTCTGTGCCTCAGTCCAGTCTAGTATGTGCAGGTGGAGCGCACAGAGCTGCTGAGAGGTGGGACGAGGAGTGGCTCCCCTATGGATGAAAGTATCAGGACCCAACAGGCTCTCAACCAAGTGGAACTTTGGGCTGAGCCCTAAAAGACAAATGCAGCAGGGCCTGAGACAAAGTCCCCCCTTAGGCCAATATTTAGGAAATATTATCGAATATTGAGAGTGTGGTGTTGAGGATCAGACAGAGCTGTGCTTAGCTTTCACATTATCCAGTGATGTGACCTCAGGAGGGTCATTTTACCTCTCTGAACTTTAGTTTCCTCCTAGGCAAAATGGAGATACTTTAAAAAAAATTTTCATAGTGCTATTGGAAGGCTCAAGCTTTCATTACTACTGTTATTATTTGTATTAAAAATAATATATATCTTTTAAAAAGTGAGGTTGGAAAGATCAAGCTGTCATTACTGCTGTTATTATTTTTATTAAAAATAATTCATATTTCTTTTTCATAGTGGGATTGGAAGAATCAAGCTGCCATTACTACTGTTATTATTTTTATTTAGAAAACTGTGTAGGTCCAGGAAGGGAAGACCATCTTGACAGGAATTCAGATAAAAAGAGATCCAGAGTGTAGGCTGATCTTAAGTTAGTGCGAGGGTCTGGCATGGATGGTGAAGTCTGTGACACTAGAAAAGAAGACAGTGATATCTGGAGCCAGCGTGGGCTCACCAAAACCAGGCAAATCTTTTTGCTTCTTGACAGCTTAATGACTGGTGGGTGAAGAAAATGAGCCAGGATGGGGTGGAGAGGAATCTATTATTTCTTGAGCACCTACTGTGTGCTGAGTACTTCACACACATGGTTTTAGTTAATCCTTTCAAGCCTGTGCCCTAGATGTGACAGTCCCCATTTTATGGACGAGAAACTGAGTCTCTGGGCAATCAGACAACTTGCCCAAGGCCAGTGGAGCTGGGATTCCTACCTGCATCTGTCTGACCCTTTCTGCCATAGCACAGTGCCTCCTAAGACATTGGACAGAGTCTTCCACGACTCTTGAGGACATGAGGGATGGCTGTGAGGGCACAGGGGTGGGGGGCTCCCATCTGGCTGAACGACAGCCATGGAACGTTCACATAAATGAACTAGGTTAGTCTGCAGAAGGTCTTTAGAGACTACCTTGGGGCTCTGCCTTCCACCCTATTCTGACCAATCTATGCCAAGGATCCAGAAGAAGACATAGAGGGTACAGGCTTATAACAGTGAGACGAGAAAACTCCAAGGAACAGAGAAAAGCTCAGATAGCAGAATCAAGATCCAGAAAGATCTCAACAGGCTGCAGTGACAGGGTGAATTTAGTATGATGTAATATCACAGAGATAAACGCTGAGGCCCGTCTTGACTACGGGAAAAGATTGCAGAGGGGAACAGCAGCTCATGAGCAAAAAATTTAGGAGCTCAAGTGCCAGTAAGTTCAGTGTGAGTCGGCAGGCTACATCACTAGGGGTATGGTGTTTGGGACAAGGGAGGGGACCACTCTTCGGCCTCAGTCTTCTCTCTGCCCTGGCGCAGCTTCCACTGTACATCTTTGAAGGTCATGTGCTATTTTCTGTTTTTCCAGTTCTCTCTCTTCCTTTTTGGATTCTTAGGGGAGCAGAGTCCTTCCGGAGTTTGACCCTTGGATTCTATCCATAGCAGCCCCCCCAAATGACACCCTTGAAGGTGGGAAGGAAGCTTCAGATGTTCTGAGCTTTTGTTTGAGTAGCAGTGGATTTGATCTTTATGCCCAACTAGCCTTATTCAAGAGAGGGGAAAGTGCTGGTCCTTTCTGGAACTGGGAGGGGTCCTGGCCACCAGCCAAGTGTATCCACTCCTTTCCAGCTGCCTCCTTCCCTTCTTAGAGTCCTTATCCTTGTGGTCTGTGGTTTGCCAGGGCCTGGCAGGGCTGGTTCTCCTAAGCTGGAGGCTGGGCAGCAGCAGAGAACCTTGTGGTTGCTCATGTCAGGGCTGGATCTCTGCTTGACGGGGGTGTCACCTGCCAAGCTGAATTCGGCACAGGAATGCCTGGCTGGGAGACGTACTGTTTAATGTGGAGGTTCTGTTCCACTCTGAAATGCACTTCTTCTGGCAGCTGCAATGAAGTGAAGCTGTGGAGCTTCCCTCTCTTATGCCAGAATCACAGCCACTTTTTCCTGAGAAAGAAACAGGGCTACAGACAGTTTTACTCATTAAATACTTCTTTTCCTCTTAAATCTGTTTTTGTAATTTTTTTTTTTTGCATGAACGGAAAAGTAAAACGGATGATATTGAAATAAACAAGGCATTTGTGATAGGAAGGTTAAAGCAGATTGTTGGGGGTGGGGAAGGGGGGGTTGGAAACACCCCATGTTTTTGCACGCAGGCTGCTCATAGCCTGTTGAGGATGGAAATGAGAGAAAGTGTTCAAGAGTCTGCCCACCTCCCAGCCCAGAGGAGCCTATTTCTCCAACTGTCTTGAGATTCACTGAGAAAAGCAGTGGGGAAGAGAACTAGCATTGATTAAGAGCCTACTAAGTGCTAAGCCAGTAATATGAATGAGCTCATTCAGTCCTCATCACAACCCCGGGTGGTAGCACCCATTTTACAGATGAGGAAAGTTGAGGCTCAGATGGAATAAAGTCAACCAACCAGGGAAGTACAGAGCTGGGATTTGAATCTCGATCTGTCTGACCTCACATGCCATGCTGTTTTGGCTATGCTGTTACCTTGAGCAGCTGTGTACCCAGCTGGTGGAGGTAAAAAGAGAAGGAGAAGGAGGAGGGGAAGAAAGAAGATGAAGAGACATCAGCCAGCCCTGTGGAGGGAGCATCGTGCCTGGTGAGACTGAACAAGACATCGACTGCACGTGAGTGAACCAAGCCCTAGTTTTTGGGTGGTTTGGGGAACACCGTGTATGTGTGTGTGGGTGTGAAATGTGGATAGATTTGGCTTGATAACCCAGGTAGGCTTCCTGGAGGTAGAGGGACGTGGAAGTTGAATGGCATTGGAGGAATGGCCTTGCAGCTGCGTGAGCTAAGGCAGGAAAGGCGCGAGCCTGGCTTGGGTGAGAGGAGGTAAGTCACAGAGGGGTAGTGATGGTGTGGTGAGTGTGTGTGTGTGTGGGGGGGGTGGTTAGCTTGGAGAGTGTAATGCAAAGAAAGAGCCCTGGGCCGGGAGGCAGGTGCCTGGTTCTTGTCCTGGCTTAGCCATTGCCATGCTGTGTGGTCTTGGGCAAATCCCTCTTCCTCTCTGGGCCTCAGATTTTCTGTCCATACAATGGTGGAATTGGACTACAGGATCCTATGCAGGGTGCCATGAAGAAAGAAGGTGACTATAGAATCCAGAGGGCCTTGAATATCAAGACTTGTCATTAGAATCATGAAATGTTAGGACTACAAGGGCCCCCAGGAACCATTCACCTAAACGATCTTACTTGACATATTAAAGGATGAGTGGGAGTTACTGAGGCAAAGAGAAGAGAGATGGGAGAGGGACGCGAGGGCACTGCAGGCGGGGGTTTTAGCTTGAGCAAAGGGGTGGGTGGAGGCAAGAGATAGGAGTGCGGGGACCACCAAGCAGCTTGGTGCTGTTGAAGAATAAAGACCAACGTGGGGTGGAGGGAGAGGAGCGGGATCACTCAGGGGAGGGAGATGGGGCCAGGCCCTGTGGGAGCAAGGGGCTTTGATTCCATACTCTGAGTAACAGGGACCCACTGAAGGGGTGGGAGGGACATGCTCATAGGTGAAATTTTGAAAGATCGCTTTTGCAGCTTTGTTGGTGATGGATGTGACAGGGGTGGGGAGTGGGTACAGGCCAAGGATGAATGCTGAAAAGACCAGGTAGGAAGCTGTTGTGCCACTCAGGGACAGATGTGACCGTCTGAGCCAGGGGAGCACAGTGGGGATGTTGAGGGCAGCACCTGTTCACGAGATGTATAGGAAGTAGAATAGGTAGGGCTTGTTGATTGATAGGGTGTGGGGGATGAGGAAGAGGGAAGAGTCAGGACCCCCACGTTTCTGGCGTAGTGACATTCATTGAGACAGGAAACACAGGAGGGGAGATAGGTTTTTTGGGAAAGGTGATGAGCTCCATTTAAAAAAAATTATTAGTTTTTTATTTTTATAGCACTTTTAGTTTTGCAGAGGAAATTGAGAAGAAAGTACAGACAGTTCCCATACCCTTCTCCCACCCACATGTACAGTTTCTCCTATTATTGACATGTTACATTAGCATGGTGCATTTGTTACAATTATGAATCAATATTGGTATATTATTGCTAACTTAATTTTATATTAGGGTTCCCTCTTTGTATTGTGCAGTTCGATGGGTTTTGCCTAATGCGTAATGTCATGTATTAACCATATGAGCTCCATTTTGGATTTGGCGAGTTCGAGGTGTCAATGAAACTTGTATGTAATGGCTCATTCATTCATTGTTTACTGTGCATTTATTATGTGCTAGATGCTGCCTTCCTGAAGCTGTCAGTCCAGAGGGGCGTCCAGAAAGTTCTCCAATATGTCGAACCTTGATCTGCTGAACTTTTGCCCACTGGTCTTCTTCTGCCCTTCAGAATCTCACAGGAGTCCACCCTCCTTCAGAGATTAGAGATCAGTGATTGTGGTTCTCAGCATCATCTTTGCTTCAGAGAACATGAAGCTGGGAGAGAATGGACTTCAGAAAATTGTAAAGAAATGGGTTTCAGCCTGAGCATCTTTTCATATGATCTCATCTGCTAAGTGGGTTTAACAAATACTCCCTTACAGGCAGGGGTGTGTTGGAGAGGGTTCCTGCTGCTTTATAGTACCGATGGAGACATCTCTTCCCAAGGAGGGTTCAGTGACATCCCATCAGTAGCTTGAAATTGACCATTGTGGGAGTATTTACACCACAGAAATTGACAAATGATACAAATCAGGATGGTAAACTTTTCCCAGCAAACAGTAAATATTTACGGTCTACAGAGTTCTGGGTGGGATGATGGATGTGAGCTCCTGGCACACAGCACCCACATATACGCACAGTGGCACCTGGTAAGTGTGACTACCCTTTCCTTTGATGTTTCCTTTGTATGGGAAAATGATTGCTTCATTGCTCAGAATCCTAACTTCCCATCAGCTGGGGACTGCTCCTCTCTTTTCTCAGACAACATGGTCCCTATGAAAGCTGCCAGCTTCTTACTTCCCTTGGCCTCCACAGAGGGTTGGAGTCAGAGGATGAGGCTTTTGGAGTCTTATGGGTCTAAGTTTGAATCTTGGCTCTGCCTCCTACTAGCTGTGTAACAACCCTGGGTGAGTTATTTAATTGCTCTGAGCCTCAATTAAGTCACCTGTGAACTGGGGATGGACGTTTCTCCCTCATTAAGTTGTTGTAAAGATGAATGAGGTAATGGGCGTAGCAGGACCTGGCACTGAGGCGGCAGTTTCAGTGAAAGCTTGACCGATGCTGGTCTCCTCGCCCTGAGAAGTCCGGTGTGGACTTGAGAAGCAGCTCTGAGAATGGGTGGGGGTGGGGGAGGGAGGAACTAGGTCTACAGCCTTGGGAAAGGGGTCTGCTGGTGGAACATGTAGGTCGGGACAGGCTGTGGGCTGTAGGACCCTCCAAATGTATTCCAGATGCAGTGGAGGGGAACTCCCCTGGCCGCAGTTCACGCTTCCAGGGCCCTCACCTGCAGATCTGCAGATAAACTCCCATCATCAGCTCAGCTTGTGGGTTTCTGGGGCGGCTGTGGCAGCCTGGGCTGCCCTGATTTACCACCTCAGCCCCAAGCAGATTAAATCACCCAGAGTCATTTGAATTTTACCTGGCCTTGTCACACAAATCTTAGAAACTGCTGTCTGGCAAGAAAACTTTCTCTGTAGTTTTTGGAGGAGGACAAAGAACTCTAGAATTGAGGTAAAATGGGAAAAAAGAGGTGGCTCTGGGGGGGGGGGATTTCTGTATCTTCAGGTCAGGCCTGGGTTGGAGGTTGAAGAAGGGAGTGGGGTGTGTGTGTGTGTGTGTGTGTGTGAGAGAGAGAGAGAGAGAGAGAGAGAGAGAGAGAGAGAGAGAGACAGAGAGAGAGAGAGAGGACTCCGGGGCAATGTTGCCTCTGGCTGTGTGACATAGGACAAGTTACTTAACTGAGTCTCATAGGATAGTGGTGAAGGTCAAAAGGGCTAGTTTATGTAAAGGGTTTTGTAGACTTCCATCAGTCCTGTGATTATTAGTCAGGAAGATGGGACAAGTGACTAGATAAATAATTATATATGGCAGTGGTTAGCATGTGTTGAGTGGAGTAAGAGCTCTGGGAGCTGAAAGGGAGAGCATATTGCCAGAGGTCTGGGGTTTGACTTGGGTCTTAAAGGAAACCTGAATTCGGGCAAGTGAGGTTGTCAACATCACATCTGTCTCCAGCAGGGTGTGTTGCTCTGGGGATGGATCCTGATTGGTTTAGCCAATCAAGATCCACGCCCCCTGCCAAACGCTGACCTTGGCACATTGTTGGTTCTAAACCAACCACACTCACATTCCACCAGTGACAGGGATTGCTTCAGTTTGGCCCAATCCGACAGAAGCTCGGGATTTTTGTTAGATACCTGGGAAAACACATTTAATCTCTGTCTGAATTTGAATGAGGAGACATGGGGCCCTAATTTCTGGCAGATATCTGGTGACTAGGAACACTAACCTAAAAATTAAGCCAACATATGGAGATGGGAAGAGCCTAGAAAATCACAGAAGAATAGAGTCCTAGCCCTGATCAAACTGTGCCTGAAGCCTGTTGCATCTGGAGGATTCAGTAAGCAAACCTAATAAATCTGCTTTATTAAACTAGTTTGGATTTCATTTTTGTATTACTTGCAATATGAAAGCTGATACAGAGGCTGATGGAGGGATCCGAGTGGGGAGGTGACAGCCTACTGGGTATTCGGTGACCATTAAGAGAACAGCTAGGTTAGAGTCAAGGGTTGGTAGGGATGTTTAAGAATTTGAACTTGATTCTATAGGCAGTTGGGGTAACTGAAGATTTGTGAACAGAGGAGGGAGAGTTGTAAGTGATGTGAACACAGTGGTCATTTGGGAAGATCAACCTAAGAGGGAACTTCAAAAAGTTCATGGAAAGATTTGTATTATCTTCTAATTCAATTTTTCCACAGACTTCTTGAAGTACCCTGTATACAGGTTGGATTAGAAGGAGAAGTTGGGGGCTGAGACTTAAAAAAGAAATCACTTACTGATACTGTGTTCATGTATTATCTGACTTAATCCTTACAACAGCCCCCCCTGCTCCTTTTTTTTTTAACAGAGTTTCAAAGATCTTGAGTAACTTGACTAGATCATGTAGTTAGTAAATGTTGGAGCCAGGACTTGGACAAAGGTCATCTGACTTCAAACCCTGTACTCTTACTTATCATATTTATGATAACACATGTGACAAATTAATATGGGCTAGACTAAAGTAGTAGCTACAGGGGTGGAGAGGATGGAACAAGAGACATTAGGCTGGTGAAACCCTAGATATATTCTCATTAAAGTCAGAAACCGGACTAGGGTAGCTGTTGTTGTCAATATTTTTAAAAACACTTTTCCTAAAGTGCTAGACATTGCAATTAGGCAAGAAGATGAAATAGAAAGTATAAATATTGGGGGAGAGGAGCAAATAATCATAGTTTGCAGATAAGATGATTATCTGGAAAACCCAAGACAATTTCCTGAAAAACAGTTGGAAAAAATAAGGTTTAGTAAGATGATGAATAACAAAACAATAAACACAAACTAATAGCTTTTTATTTATAAAATGACTTTCTAGAAGGTAAAATAAAAGGCCTTTCCCACAGTGTCTAGAAAAAAACAAAACTACAAAATACCTGGAAATGACCTTTACAAGAAATGTATAGAATTACATGAAGAAAACCAAAAAACTCTCCTGAGGGGTGTAAAAGAGACTTGAATAAACATAATACATAGGTAGTTCTTGGGTTGAAAGATTTAGTACTATAAGGATGTCAATACTTAACTGAATGTACAAAATGAAGATAATCCAGTCAAGATCCCAATAGGATTTTTTTTTTCCTTTTTGTCTTTTTTCGTGACCGGTAACAGTATCGCAACCTTCGGTGTTGCGCCCGCACCACGCTCAACCAGTTAGCGGACCGGTCTCTATATGGGATCTGAACCCTCGGCGGGAGCGCCGCTGTGCTCCCGAGCACCGCACTCTACTGAGTGCACCACCGGGCCGGCCCCCCAATAGGATTTTTTAAAAATTGGTCAAAATAATTATAAAGTTAATCCAGAAGAATGAAAAATGAGGGTAGTCAGGTAATTTTCAGAAAAGAAAAATGATGAATATTTATCAGATATTAAAATGTTTTATAGAAGGACAATAATAAAAATTTTTGTGTAATAATAGATCCTTGGGACAAAATAGAGAGTCCAGATATGGATCCAGGTATTTAAGGGGATTTTTTTAATATGATAAAATGGCATTTCAATTGGATTGGGAAGATATGGGCTATTTTATAAGTGGTGTTGGCATAATGGGCTGGCTATTACAACACAAGCTGGTTTTCTGCCTTACTCCATCCAGTAAGATCAAGCCATGAAGACCATGGTGGTATAAATATTAGTAAATATTTTGATCATCTTAAGATGGGGAAGATTCTTCTAAGCATGACATGATATTTAGAAATTATAAAAGATTGATAAATTTGACTTATGTGAAAATTGAAAATTTAAGTACATTAAAGAATTATAAGAAAAGTTAAAAAAGGAGGGGGGACATATATGATAGACAGAAGTTTACTCATCACTAATGTACAAAGAACTCTTACAAATAGTTAAGAAAAAGATAAACATCTCATTAGAAAAATGGGCAAAGGACATGAACAGGCAATTCACAAGGAAAATTACAAATGTCTGAAATGACAAAAAGATATTTATTTAACCTCACTGATAATCTCAGCAATGCCAATAAAAACAAGTGTCATTTGCCTTCTGTCGATCTGGCCAACTATTAAGGCTGACTAAACCCAGGATTGGCGAGGGTATGGGCAGACAGATGCCTGTGCACTGTTGATGTGAAGTAAAGTATGTTGTTGTAAGCTTTCTGAAGGGCACAATGGCAAAATTAGAAATAGTGTGTAGACTTTATTGCAGCACTCTCATTTTTTGGATTTTATTCCAGGGAGAAAATTGCAAAAATGAGCAGAGATATGCACAAAGATATTTATCACAACATTGTTTATAAGAGTAAAATCTTGACAACATCCTAAATGATCATCAGTAGCAACCCAGTTAAATAAAATATATGATACACATATACAATGGAATACTACAAAGTAATTAAAATAATTTTGTAGAACTCTATTTATTGACATTGAAAGATGTCTATGACATATTGTTGAGAGAGAAAAGCAGGTGTCAGTGAGAACAGTATGTATAATACAATTCCTCGTCTATAAAATTATATACATAGATCTCTATGTGTATATATGCATAAAGATATGTCTGGAAGGCTGTTCACTGAAATGCCAGGAGTGGTTATATCTGGGTGGTGGGATTTTTACTTTCTTTTTCATACTTTTAAGTATTGATTTGATTTTTTTTTATAATGAGGGTATATCGTGTTTTTCAATCAGAATGAATAATAAAGCTATTTTCATTTTGAAAATAAGATAAATATTAAATAGGAGGAATCAGCACGTGGTGATTTAACAAATGTGGATAAGGAGTCAAGATGCAAGTCAAGATTTTGATCTGTGGTAAGCCCTGAGCAGAAGCTGATTCTGGAGGGAAGAAGAGGCACAGGGTTTTCAGAGTTTGGGTTTGTGGCAGTGGCTGGTGGGCAGTAGGGCTGCCTCTTAAGAGGGCTGAGGTGGGGGTGGGCTATTCCTCAAGGGCAAAGCTGTGGGTGAAATCTCGGAGGGAGGAAGTGCATGGGCAGGAGCAGGAGAGGGCTGGAAACTGAGCCCTGGAACACAGCCACGTTTACGAGATAGGAGAAGAAACAGGTTGTGTGGCCAGGAAGGCGAGGGACTATGGGGGGCTTGGAGTGCCTTAGAATGCCTTGGGGATAGAGGCAAATTTCCAGAGAAAGGTCAACCATATCTAATGATGCAAAGGCACAGGGACCAAGGAAAGGGCACAGGACTTGACAAATAGGGCTTTGCTGGTGACCTCGGGGGGAACAGTTTTGGCGGAGGAGTGGGCTGTACATTGCCGCGTGTGGGAGTGAGAGAGTCTGTCATGGGAGAAAGGAGGGTGGTAGCTTGGGGGAGCAGATTTGAGGGAAAGGGACTGAGCCTTGACCAGAGGTGGCAGTAACTGGCATGGTTGCCTCCCTGTCTGTTCCCCAGCACTGGCAAGCATCACTAATCATTCTGCTGAGCCTGGATGAAGCCTCAAAATCTTTCTCCCAATAGCCATTCTGGGGAGCCACAGCCAATCTATTGAAGCCAGCTGGTGAGATGAACCTGTTTTCTATGCCTGGGTTTGACACATACTTGAAGAATGAGAGAAAGATCTCATGGAAGGGGCGATTGAGGGAGCAGGAGAGAGGAGGCTGGTGGAATCAGGGTCTCCCATCCTTGTGGACTCTGGCCTCAGTCTGGGGAGACTTCTGGGCCCTGGGCCCTGGGCCCGGAGCCTCGGATGAGCTGAGGGCTCTGCCATGAGTCTGAGCTGACTAGGTGCTAGAACAGGATTATGCTCTGGATCGTGCTGTGAAAAAGCCTGACTGCACGTGTGACTACCAGCTGCTGTACAGATATTTGGGGGCCATTGTGCCCACTACCTGGCTGTTCAGGGAAGATGTAGCAGGCACCCCATTGTCTGGAACCCTGGGCATGGAGGGATCTACCTATGGGTTCCAACTGCAGGGCCTGTGAACAGAACAAGGAGTTGAGGCGGGGTCATGGCTTGTTCGGAAGACTTTTAAGGAAGACATTCAGTGTGATCCGGCTGTTGTGCCTCCGATGGCATTTTGATTGCATTGGTGGGAGCATGGGGTCTTTGATATGGGGGAAAAGGCTCTTCCAGACTCTCAGTGGCAGAGTTCTGGAGCAGCGGAGGAATGCAGGTACACGGGCAGAGCTCGCCTACAGAAAATGACCAGGATGGGGAGAGGCCCAGGGGTGATATCCGGCCAGGAGAAATTCTTGAAGGAGTTCAGGCTGAGGAATTAGACATTCACTTTTAACCTGCTGAAGCAATGTTTCCTAAAATGCACTCCTTGCAATCTCAGTTTATTGAGGTTGGTCCACAGAAAAGGGTTCTGTGAACAAATTTGTTCATGAAATGCAAGACCCACAGCTCAGTGTATATGAGCACAGTAAAGGTTCTGAGAAGTTCTACAGTGAAGAAACTTGTTTAATATAGAATTCTCCCAAACTTATTCAACCACAGAAACTTTTTTGATTTAACACCAATTTACCTCCTGTAGGACTAGTGATTGACTTGGAGCAGAGGGAACAACATAGCCCGTGTGGTCCCAGAAGTGGTGTTTGGACCAGTGTGAGGACATTGCAAAGAGGCAGATTTTGGCTCAGTTCAAGGAAGAATTTTGCAGCAATTGCAGATGTTTTAACCATGAAGGAGGCAGTAAAAGAATTCTAGTTCCTTGAGGCCTTAAGCAGAGTGTGGAAGTAGCAGGATCCCTGCAGAAGGGAGACAGGTGTAGGTGGGTGTCATCACAGATTTCTGGGGTTCTGTGAGTCCTGGGAGAGAGGCTCCTTGGCTGCCCGGAGGTGGCACTCCTCCCTTGGAGCCTGTAGCCTAGCTTGTCTTGCTGTGTACTCTGCCCAAGTGTGCTTGGGATGCTTGAAGTGAACAGTCTGTGAAGGTAAGATGCACACACATAAATATCCTCGTTAAGTCCCAAATACACATCCCAAACTTTACATAACAGGAGCAGCAGCTGGAGACGCCCATAGTCCTAAATGCTTTTCTGTACTAAGAGAACATCCTCTCTCCATCTCTCATTCATTTAGGTAATGTTGGATGGAGCCAGCTGCGGCAGCCTGGTGAGCAGGCAGGAGCGTTTGTACCTCCACCTGATGGGTGCTGCCACAAGGATGGGATGTCACGGGTAGCGGGAACCTCTCTGATCCCTTCATGGGAAGTTGGGTCCTGAGGATGGGAGGCCAGCCACTCAGCTCTGGTCTTGATCTCAATGTGCCCAAACTGAGCTGGGATGCATCTCCTCCAGGGACTGGACAAGCACGTTTCAGAGCAGTGGAAGGACCCAGGGCCAGTTAAAGGCACGGGGATGGGAATGGATGGAAGAAATGACTCCATTCAACAAATTGCTCAAGATGCCTTCTTTGAGTCTCATGCTGGGCTGGGACACTGAGACTAATAAATCAGCCACAGCCCATCCTCAAAGCTCAGAGGCCTGGGGAGGAAATAGTCATGGGCATGAAAAGGGCTGGAATCAAGGGTAGCTTTCAGGACTGGGGTGTACAGAGAGTCTGGCTCTGTCTTGGGGCCAGAGGGCCAGGGAAGACTTCCTTGAATCAGAGACAGTAGGATTGGGCCTTGAGAGTGCGTCTGACCCAGGGAGGGAAGTTACCTGCAGCTGGGGTATTCCCTTCTGCAAAATGTGGCCAAGGTTACCGTGGACTTCCAAGCTCCAAAGTGACATCAGGTTTGTCCCCTTGCCTCCTGGTCTCTAGTAACCATCTAGGACTCATGAATACCCTCTTGAGATTTCTTTAAGGAAAATCCCAAGCATGGGGTTCTCAGCTGGGAGCCGGCCTAGATGCCTGTGGAACTGAACTCAGGCCCATGGTGGTTGGCGAGGGTGGGTGCCCTGGAACAGTTGGGTTTGAACCCCTCTGCGGAGGGGCTCTGTAGAGGGCTGTGGCCCAGCTGCTCTGCCCACCAGGCTTCCTGTGGGTGGCAAGTGAAACTTTTCTTCCTGGTTCTCTCCCGGCAGCCAGCTCCATTCCCTCAGCCCCAAGTGGCGGCTCCTTGGGCCGGAAACAATGTGCTTTCTCCACGCCTTAGAGTGGAAGTCAGCAGTTTGGCACCGTCTGGCTGGCAGTCTCCACCGGCTTCCTTTGGCACTTTATTGGCAAAGGCGGTGACATTTCTTTCAGTCGGGTGGGTGGAGCTGTTATGCAAACTCCCGCTCTCCCCATTCGCCAGATGAATATTCATGACTCAGGCAATCTGTAGCAGCCAGACTTTCCTGAGGGCGGCAGCTTTTCTTCTCTTCCTCTCTCTCTTTTTCTTTCTCCTTCTCTTCTTCCCAGCTCTTTGGAAAGCTGAAGTGCAGCTATATTTAATTTACAAATACAGAGCTATTTAGCTTGCCTTTTGAGATGCAGGCATTGGGGAGGAGGTGCTGGGGAACGGGGACAGTGGTTAAGGCATTTGGTCTGGACCGTGTGCTCCGGGCTCCAGTGTCCAGCACCTGGACCCAAATCTTAGGAAGCCTCGAGGGTCTGGGGCTCCCTTTGAGCCTGGCATCTTGGTGCCCTCACGCTTGAAGGCACAGCAGCTCATGCCAACCCATTCCATGCCAGCCTCTGAGGTCGACATGGAATTGTGAGGCAGTGCTGCTTCCCTGCTCAGTGCGTGGGCCAGACCTCATCAATATCTCGCTGCTTCTTCCCCCTCTGCCCCATGCTCTCCTGTTTGTCGAGGCCCACCCAGACCTGCTCCAAGCTCGAGGTCAAAGCCCAGAAGGCACTGGACCATTTGCTAGTCACTGGCTTCCTAGGGAAGGAATCAATCCCTAGTTGGGGTCCAATTCCTTGGGGATACACTGCTCTTTTTCTGGGAAGGATGGTTACCTAGCTTCCTTTGTCTCTTCCCAGAGAGGCACTAGAAACTCTGAGAGAGGGGTCAGAATTTCCAGAATTTGCCAGAAAATTTTGGTCTTAGCAAGGATGTGCTTGCACGAGTACGTCTTGTGTGTGTGTGTGTGTATGTAAATATTTATGCACAGCTTAAGTGAGTCTGTATGCCTACATCTATGTTCAAGTGTTTGAGTGTGTGTCTGTATGTGTAAGGGCGTGAATGTGTATGTCTCAGGAAGTCTGGGAATGTTTGCATGTGCGAAAGTGCCTCTCGAGTTAGAGTCACATGTGTACCTCTGTGGGTCTGGGGGTGCTGTGGGTAAGGGTGCTCTTGGGGGGCCGAGACGTGTGTGTATATATACGTAAATGAGTTGTGGGTGTGTGCAAAAGTTAGAGTCTGGGAGAGAGGCAGAGAGAGAGAGAGAGTGTGTGTGTGTGTGTGTGTGTGTTAGGGTGTGTTTCCCTCTGACCTCTATTCCCTCCCAAACCTTTTCCTTTTCAGGGAGGTAGAGGGGGATATTCCCCACTTTGCAAGTGTTACAGATTCTACCCGAGGACGGGAACAGAAGGTTTCCCAGCACACAGCGTCCTGAAATTACTTTGGATCCCTCTCCTTGTTTCCTCTAATCAGAACAGCAGCGTGAGGCTCACCCATTCTCCCTGCCCACCCCTCAGCCTTTGGGGAGGGAATGAGTGGGCCGTCTTCTCTGACCCCTTTGAGAGCACCTTGCAGCCATGAGCCAAGGAGCTGTCTTCCAAATCTCTTTCCACGATGGCCCATGCTTCAGTGGCAAGAGCCAGCTGCCTCCCTGCCTGCTAGCAACTGCCAAGCTCTTCCAGATCCCACATCCAGGCCCGGCCTCATTTACAAATATGTAAATTTGCATCTTTTCTGGTATGCAAATGGAGACATGACAAATAGCTAATTAGGGTCGAAAGCGGCACTCTGAACCAATTAGTTGTAGGGTCGACCCCTTTCTGCTGGGAGGAGACGGGGCCTTCCTGTTCCCCTGCCAGCCCTGACTCCCCGATGCCCACACACTCTGGCCTGTCCTGCCTGCCTGGGGCCCTGGCTTCAAAGAGCACTGAAACGGGAGTCAATGCTTGCCTCCCAGTCCCACCTCTGGCACTTAGCCATGTGGACTCACATGCCTGAGCCTCAGTCTCTTCCTCTGTGAAATGGCGCAATGATAGTGACTGTCTTGTCTGTAGCCATTCACCCCAGTGTAGTCAGACTTCAGAGGACTTGAATGTAAACAGCCTTTGAAAGCTGTACTAAAATTTCCCTGATAGGCACATTACTTGTACTCTTGCAAAGTACTTTCTGCCCTTGATCTCATTTAATCATCCCATGAATCCTATGAATTGGATGAATTAGATGTAGTGAGAGGATAGCATTAGGTTTCATTCTGTGCGCCAACTCTGGCCAATTATGAATGGCTGTTTGGAGTGGTGTGTCGAGAAGGATTCAGAAGCCAAGTCTGGATTCACTAAGAAATAAAAAAGGCTGTGATCGACTAGTGATATATGCTGTGGGTGAATGTTTGGACTCTGGCAGGTTTGTGTGCTGCCTATTTATCAACCATAAAAGATACAGAATTTGGAGCAAGAACCTGAGTTCCAATCCTGCCTGCTCCCTTAATTAAGTTACTTATCTTCCTGAACTCAGCTTCATAGTATAAAACAGGGAAAATAAAACCAGTGTCTTAGGGGTATTGTAAAGTTTAAATAAGGGAAGGTGAGGCAAAATCTGTCATCTGGGAGGAGATGTGTCTATTTAATTGACATGTCAGTGGGCAGGCATATTGTCCCATTTCAGAGGTGAGGAGCTTGAGGCCTGAAGAGGGTGGATGACTTGGAGAAGCCACAGCCTTGCCAGGCAGGCCTGCACGGCAGCTGGGGCTGCTCTTCTCTCTGCCACTACAGGATCCTGGCTCCCTCTTACCACCCCCGCGCTGATGCCCCAAGCGGGCTGCAACAAGCCCTGCTGGCCTAGCTCCACTTCTGGGTGTGAAATTGGGCTGAGTCGGCACCTGGGAGAATGGGGCAATTGCCATCCTGGAGCCTGGGGCCTGGGCCGGGGCCAGTGCACAGACGAAGGGATGGTGGGCGGGCCTGGGCACCAGGGAGTTTGCCAAAGCTAGGCAGTTGTCAGGAGTGGGGCAGGAGAGGACCTGGCTTGAGGACAGCTCATTCAGGGATGCTGAGAGCCAGGGTCTGAGCTCAGAACAGAGCCCAGCAGCATGTGTGTTTGCCTGGGTGCTGGCAGTGCCTAAGCATGCTGGCCCAGTGTCTCTGAGCATGTCTTTTGGTGTGCACGTGTGTTCTTAAAATGTGTGTGTGCATGCATATTAACACAACAATAGATACACATGCTGTTGTGCACACTATGTGTCAAGGTGTGTCTGTGTGAGCCTGCACATGTGTCTAAGTGAACTTGTTGCATGTATACAGCTGTCGTATATGGATATGTGTGTGTGTCTGTGCATTTGTGCCTGTATCTGTGAATGTCTATTTATACATATCTTTCAATACCCATGCAGGTGTGTCCATATTGGTGTGCATCTGACCACCTCTGTCAGTATCTGTAGACGTGGGTCCGTGCTTTCCTGTTGGCATCCGTGCAAGCATTACTGTATATCTGTGTTCTTTCCAGTGCCTCTGTGCCTCTCTATGTCTTATACACGTCTGCAAATCTCCCATGTACACACATCAGCAAGTGTCTCTGCAGCTGTGCCCATGTGTTGGTGCATTTCCGGGTGTATGTATCTACCTGTGAGAGTGTTGGTATCTCTTGCAGGATGCAGGCACAGCTGTATCAAGGTGAGCAGAACAGAACCTTCCACGCGTCTGCAGCAGCTCCAGTTCCTCACTTCCTGTGGCTGAGGCCTCCTCGACTCCTTGTGCTTGAAGGGAAGTTTTGCCCTGGGTTTCCCAGGGTGCTGCCCCTGACCAGCCCAGGGCATGGTGTCCCTGGAGAAGGACCTGCTTGCCCTTTGGGACTTATTTATCCCTCCCTTCTCTCTTTCCTTATCTCATCTCCTTTCCTTTTTCTGTTCTTCCTTCCAGTCCCCATCCTTTATCCCCTTTTCCTCTCCCTCCTTCTTTCCTTCCCTCCTTCCTTCCCTTCTCACAACTCGCTTGAGGAGATTGGGTCTTGGGCTGCTGTGGAGGTGACAGATGAAGTCTTAGAAGCCCCACTTCAGCCTCTAGAGAGGGGCTCCCCACTTCCATCCCCCATGTGGACTCAGCTCCAGAGCCACACAGGCACCTAGGGTTCTATAAATTAGTCATTGCACTCCCCGCTGCATTTTAATAATCGGCCTCCAGCCCTAGCTCAGAATGAGAACCCATGACCTTCTCTCCTTCCTTTTGAGGAGCCCTCTCCCACCCTTCCTATGGCGCTGGTGAAAGGTGGCCGCACTACCTGCTGGAAGACCTACCAGCTTGGACTTAGGAGCTCCTCTGTCCCAGGTGCACTCCATATCCATCGCTGGTCCCTGCTGCCGTTGTTGCACCTTTCCTGGGATTTGACTTAGGGCTTCTATTCCTCCTGTCTGCATCCAGAATCCAGCCTTTCCTGGCTGGACCTCCCTGCTCGGTCATCCGGATCGCTCCCAGGCAGTCTCACCCTGGATGTGGCTCCTCTCATGTGCTGGCTGTAAATGTTTTGTCTCTTCTAATCTGCCGAGAGATGCTTCTGGGTAGGACCTGGGTCGGATTCCTTCCTGCCCGCCCCACAGTTCCCTTGCCCAGGGCCTGGCTCACAGCAGTGCTTGGAACATGAGTGCTGGATGATTCTGGTGAGAAATGAGGTGTCCCAGCTCATATCTTGCAACTGTCAAATGTCTCCCTGACCCTCCCTTCTCCTTGAAGTTCTCTCCCTTCCCTGATGATTTTGGATGCAATTTAAAATAAAAATATTGATTAAAAATTGGAAATGATACAAATAAAAATAAAACCACTTAACACTAATAAGTATCATTTGAGCTTTAATATGAAGAGAAAGCATGTTAAGATGACATTTTATGGGCAATTTCAAATTAGCATGAAGTTCTCAGCGGGTCAGTGTCTTGACTTGGTTCCCGACTCTTGGGGTCTGTGGCTGGGTGTTCTCATTGGAATCCTGACCAGGCAGGCAGTGAGGTGGAGCGACAAGAACTCAGGCTTTGGCCTTGGATAAGCTGAGGGTGAATCTCCCACTTACCGGCTGTGTGAGTTTTCTGAACCTCAGTTTCCTTCTCTGTACAATGGGTGGTTGTGTGAGGGCAAAAGAAAATGGTGCACAGGGTCAGGAGCAATGCGTGGCATCTATCATTCCACCTTCAGAAGACACCCAGAACCCAACCTCTTCCCTCCACCCCTGCCATGGTGTGGTCCACACCCCAGGGGTCCATTCGCTGTACTGCAGCCACAGTGATCCTGTTGACACCTAAGTCAGACCAGACCAATTATCTGCTGAAAACCTGCAAAGGCTCTCATCTCCCCTGCAATAAAAACCGAGGGCATGACAGCAGCCTCAAGGCCCCACATGATCAATCCCAGCCCTTTCTCCTCCCTCCCTGCCCCCTGCCATTACTGTCTCTGCAGTTCTCCCCATCTCACTTCCCTCCAACCACATGCACTACCCTTCTGGCTGTTCTCAAATGTTTCAGGCACAGTCCTGCCCCAGGACCTTCGCATGTGCTGTACCCTTTTGCTGGATTGCTCTTCCCCAGGTATCCTCATGGCTGCCTCTGTCACGCCCTTTACTCAAATGTCATCTTCTCCGTGAGGAACACCCTGCTTTTTCGGATTTATTTTTATCTGTGGCACTTATCACCACCTAGTATACCCCACTTTTTTCTTATTTATTTTCTATGTTCCTAGTCTCTCCCCAAGAGAATGTCAGCTCCTTGAGAGCAGGGATTGTTGTCTTCGTTTTCACCATCTGGAACATGGCCTGGCAAATAGTGGGTGCTCAATGAATTGTTGAATGAATGAATTGCTCATCATTTTGAAGGGTACCAAAGCATAGGAGTGGCTGTCTATCAGGTCGGGCAATCAAAGGTTATTGTGCTGCTGCAACTCTGAACTCCACCTTCACTCCATTAGCGAGGCAGCGGGGGCCCTTGGGAGGAAACCTGCCCCATGGTCCTTCTGCTTGGGGCAGCCAGCTCAGGAGGAAGCCCCCATGTGCTGATTACTGACCCAGCCTGAGAGTCAACAGTTTGTCCTCATGGGCCAGCTAGCAGTCAGGGATGCCTGCTCCCCAGCAGCCTCTGTCAGCTCCCTGCTCCATGCCTGCAAGTACATCCAAGGCCAAAGTGGTCCTTCCTGGAGGCTCCCACTCAGCCACACCTCTCCATGGGAGTAAAAGCACCAGAACCTGGAATGAACTCAGACTAAGGTAGATAGTGAGCCAGGCGCTGGAAGACTGAGGGAAGGTTAGCCACCAGAAGAGCATGGGACAGGCACTGCAGGCTCAGGTTGCAGCACGGGCAGAACTGGGCATGTAGGGAGCCGTCAGTGTGCTGGGGAAGGGCAGGCAGCAGGATGTGGCTGGAGTGTGCCTACATTACTTGGTGAGAACTTCTGGAAGCCAGGATTGGGGCTGATCTTTCTTTGCCTGCCCTTCTAGTGCTTACAACAGTGCCCAGCCCTCTGTAGATACCATTGGTATCTGCTGGATGGCCTGTCCAGTTCAGGTTCAGGAGTCTAGGGATGGGGTGGTCTGGCCACCTCAGAGCAAAGAAGCAACATAATGGTGCAGGTTAGATGTTGGTGCTGGTCTTGGAGAAGCGAGGGGGTGGGCGGTTGGAGGATGGATGGTCTTATCCACCTTTACTTTTAAAGTAGTTTCTTCAAAGGTGATCACAAAGGGTTCTTCAGATCTGGAGACACACCCAGGCCGAATGATCTCCCAAATCCAGACACGTTCATGGCTAAACATGGCTTTGACTTGATTCTAGAATAGGGTTCTTAACTATTTTTTTTTTAATGCCATGGATTTCTTTAGCAGTCTGTGAAACCTATGTACCCTTCTCAGTGTTTTTAAATGCATAAAATAAGATATGTAGGATTATGAAGGAAACTTGTTTTACTGAAATAAGGTTCAAACCACAGATCCCAGGTTAAAATGGCCAGTCATGCTCTTTGTTAAGACAAATATTTCACTCTCTGAAAACAGAACACAAACCCTGGCTTCTTCTGCACACTTGGAGGGTGGGGGTTGGGGTGCGGGGGAAGGTGTTTGTACTCATTTTTACAGGCCTGTCCTGGGGTGGAGGGAGCAGTTACATCCCAAGATGTCCAGGAGGCAAAGTTTGGAACCCTTGGAGGAAGCCACAGGGAGGCAAATGTCCAGGTTGCCCAGGGAAGGAGTGAGTTCCCCATTACTGGAGGTGGCAAGCTGGACCCATCTGTCAGGGATTCTGGGGTCAGGGTGGGGGGAGTGATTTCCACCCAGGTGGGCGGAGGTGGGTCTAGGAGGTACCCAGGGCTATAGGATCTTTCTCCTTTGCCATGCCGTGAGTCACCCAAGCAACGTGGGAATGAAAGCATGGCCACTTTCTGCTCGTTTCTGTTTGCCAGGCCCATGCAAGGAATTTGCACCAGTGCCACCTCAATTTTGCCTCAGAACTGGTAGTTGGTCTTGGCCTTTTGAAGACAATGGGCTTCCCAGCTAGGGAAATACCTTGCAATTCTGAATTTGTCCCCCAAAACCATTCCTGAGGGGGTGGGTTGTAAACCATCCCACCCAGCCTCTCCCCACAATGGGGCCCGTCCTTCCTACCGCTGTGGCTTCTCACCCTCCCCTCCAGCTTCAAGGTCCCAGACATTGCCTAAGACAGCCTTTGAAAGTGTCCAGTCCAAACTCCCTGTGTGGAAATGTGGATGGGGTGACTGAAGCCCAGAGAGGGTGAGGACTTTGCCATACAGCCTCTGGGTGGCAGAGCTGGTTCTGGAACCCAGCACCTGGCTCATCCTGCTGCTGAGCAGAGGCGTCGGGAGTGGGGAGAGATGGCAGTTGCAAGGCAGCCTTGGGTCTCCTTTGACAAACACATCATGCTTCCCACCTAAACCACCTTCGTGGGTGGGGAGTTGGGGACTGGTCTATTAGCTTTCTCCCGCTGTCCCCCGAGGGTGCATTTGTCTGTTTTGCATTTTTTCCAGGCTGTAGTTAGACAGCTCCTGGTCCTGGGGGGAGCACTGCAAAGAGAAAATGTCAGGGCGACACGCCGCCAAGATAACATTAGCGAAATATCAAGTCCTTTATGATGTCAGGAGGGATTCCTTCCCGCTGCCGAAGCTGCCTAATGACATCATAAAATAGGCCTGTGGCTGCCGCAGTCCCCCTGAATCATCAATCAGCCCGTCTGTGATGGGCCCTAGCACATGGGGTGGGGGGCACAGGATTTTAAACTCAGAGGAGGTCCCAACACAGCAGTGTTGAACTGAGGGGCTGAAGACAGTGATGAACTGAGAGGCTGAAGACACCCCAGGAAGGGTCAGCCCCTGGGGGCAGTGCCCCTCCATGGGCAACCTGGGCGCCAGGGGTCAGCATGGCTCCTGAGGTCCCTCAGAGACCTTGAGGCTGAGTTGGCCTGCTACGGGGCACTAATGCTCCTGGGGGGACTGCACCCGCCTAGAGTGCCTCAGTGGTGCTGAAAGAGAGGAGGGACCTAAGCCCCACCTTCCTGTTTGCTGAGGGCTGACCTGACTGTCCAGGGACACTGATATCCAGGAACAGACAGGACTGCTAGGACCATGGTCCCCATCCTCCGATGTAACACGACAAGAGTCACCCCACTAGAGACAGATGGAGGAGGTCTTTGGCTCATTTGTGGCTGGCGTGTGCTCCTGCATGTGTTGTGTGTGTGCTTGTGTGTGTCTATGCACGTGCAAACCTGGGGGTGTTGGCACCACATACACATACAAGTGGGTGGCTCCATGTGTGTCTTTGCCTGTGTACACACACTCATGCCTGCTCTCTGCCCACCTGTGTCTGAGCCTACATCTGTCTGTCTGTCCATGTGCTTGTGCAGATGTGTCAGAGTCTGTGCAGATGTGGGCAAGGAGATGTGGAAGGGAATAAGGAGGACTGAAGAGAGAAGGGGGTCCCAGAGGGTGAATGGGTACATGGGGTGTATGTGTGCCCTGCAGATCCCCTTATCATGCCAGGTTGAGAATGTCGCATGTGTATTAGAAACACCTGGGAAACTGTAAAACCTGCCCATGCCCCTGTCTCACCTCAGATCAATTAAATCAGGATCTCTGGAGCCAGGGCCCAGGTACCGTTATTTTTAAAGGCTCCCCAGGTGATTGATTCTAATGCACAGCCAAGGTTGAGAACCAGGGTGTACTGAGCCTTGCTATTGCAAGTGTGGTCCGAGGACTAGCAGCATCAGCCTCACCTGGGAGCTTCTAAGAAATGCAGAATATCAGGCCCTAGCCAGACCTCTTGAATCCTAATCTGCATTTCCACCCTATAATCTGTATATGAATAGGTCCTCAGGGGATCTGTACATCCATTAGAGTTTGGGAAGAGCAGAGCGTGGTTTAACAAACAAACCCTTAGGGCAATTTTGTTGGAGTTTCTGATTCAGTAAGTCTGGGCTGGGGCCTAAGAATGTGCTTTTCTAACGAGTTCCCAGGTGATGCTGCTGCTGACCCAGGGACCACACTTTAAGAACCACGGGCAGAGCTTTAGTGTGTGAAGGAGACAGACAGGAGGAGAAGGGAGTGGAGGGGTGTGTGTGTTGGGGCTGTGAAGATGGGATGGAAAGGGAGAGGACGTCTCAGTCACCTGGGAAGATTGCATTCCTCCCATTGCATCCCTCCCAAAGAGTCTGCCCTGCCATTGTCTTAGAGCCTCGATTTCCCTGACTCAGGGGCCAGGTCAGGGATGGAGCTAGAAAAGAGAACAAGAAACATAAGCAAGACTCCTGAGAGCTGGGGCATTTGTCCCCCCTTTCTGATCCCCTAGGGAGTCTCACACTATCCTTCATTCTGTTAAGAAGGACCCAGGGCAGGACCCTTCTCTGGCTCCTGAGAACCCCAGGCTAAACAATTCGGCTTTCCCACCGCCTGCTCTCACCAGTGCCCGCAGATTTTCTTGGGGGCCCAGCACTCAGTAGGGGTTCAGTAATTAGGGCAACCATATCCCCAATTTACTGGGACAGTAGTCTGGTTTATGATGGTCCTCCTCTCATTCTCAAAAGTGCATGATAAATCATATGGCTCCTCTATTGATAGTGGTTGCCAGAATGATTAAAGTTTATTTGAGGTAGAGGTGAGGAGGCCAAGAGGGTGAGATGAGGGAGGGGAAGCCTTTGGGAACCTGCCCTCCAGGCCCCCTGCTCCTTGCCTGGCTTCCTGGGTGAGGAACAGGAGGGAGCCTCCTTCCCTGGACATCCAGCTGTGAGGCAAGGCGCAACCCGGTGTGGGAGGCGTGCTGGGGAGTGGGCATCCCTCCCGGGGGCAGCCAGTCCTGTCTGTCTGTCTGTGCACCTGGTGGGGAGGCAGGAGGCAGGCGGGGGTGGCGGTGGGAGCCATAGGCAGGCAGGCTGAGGCTCAGCGCAGCTTGGTCTTGCCTGGGGCCAGACTGTAGTAGCAGCACCTCTTTTTCGCCTGCATCTCTGTGGAGGAACCTGAGGGCTGGGGGAGGAGATAGCGATCAGCCGGAATACCAGAGGTGTGAGGCAGGCATGACCTCACCCAGGGTGTGCCTGCTCTCTGAGCCCTGCCAGGCCACCCTCCCTGCCTGCCCCAGGTACCCCCAGGCTGGGTTAGACAACAAGCTTCAGCCAGCCATGGCAGGGGCGTCCCAACGCGCAGGCTGGCTCCCAGCCAGGCTCGGGCAGGGAACTGGATACTTCTTCTGGAAGCAGCCTATAGTGAACCCTGGGGACCCTGAGGGGATCCCACCCCTTCCCTCGGTCCCTAGGAGGCTGGGGCATTTGGAGGAGCAGCAGAGAGGTAGGGCTGGGGCTGGGGAGAGTAATTTAGGACTGAAATTGTGTGCTAGACCTGTGGTCTAGGGAAGGGAGGGCGGTACTCTCAAGTGACCAAGGGAGCTTGGAGACCTATCTCAGCTTGGGACAGGAGGTGGCAGTCAGGAAGAAGGAGGTCCAGCAGTGTGGACCAGCAGAAGAAGGCCTACTGCATGCTAGCTAGCACCAATTTGGAAATTACAGCCAGAAAAGCCAGAAGAGACTGTGGGAAGTACTTATCAAACCAAATATATTAAAACACCTCTTGATACTCTTGGTAACTTCAGATTCCTATTGAGCCAGAGATTCACATTGTGGTAAGGTGGTCTGTCCAAGTCAAGTGGTTGACCGTGGGCTTGGTGGGGAGTGGGGTGGCCCCCAGGAGCTGTGCGGGTTCTGCAAATCCATAGGCAAGGTCTCTAGAAGAACCCCCGCCCCCCACCAGCCAATGTCTGAGCTAGAGCAGAAAGTGAGCTGCACAGTAGCAATGGGTCCTGGTTCAGAGCCTCCTGGCTGGGGGCTGCCCTTGGTCCCCTCCCACTGTCCCTGTTTTGTCCTGTTGTCCCCCAGTTGTCTCCACTTACACCTGCAAACACACTCAGGCCCTTCACACACATGCTCACCTACCCCCATTGCACTTGGTCTACAACCGCACCTGCTCCACCCCTACACACGCTTGTACCCACCACCCCCATACGCATCCCACATCCGCACTCCTGGGAGAAGGTGGACCTCATCCAGGAGCTTTGCATGAAGAGCGCCCTTCGGACACTTCTGCATAATGAATGAATGGATCTGCCTGTGAGCCGTGACCTTTTCTGGCCATGCTCCTGGTCTGCGGGCTCAGAATCCCCAACCCCACAGGGAACAGGGGCAGAGAGCATTTGCCCAGGACTCTCCAGAGCACCTCCTGGTGGCTGCCTTTCCTGGCCTCGTGGATCTGAGCTGCTATCCAGAGCCCCCTCTCCTCTTCATTCTTATAAAGACCCTTAGCTTATCTCGGTGTATTATTCTGAGTTATTTATTCAGTTCAGCAAATATTTCCTGGGCTTTCTGTATGTCTGACCTTCTGCTGAGCTCTGGGGCCCAGAGACAAGGAGAATAACTCACTACTTTCGAAGAACACCCAGTGACTCTGGGGCTTTGCAAGACCCTTGGGCTGGCTGCCACTCTGTCCTGAGATTATACGCCCTGGATCCTTCCCTACCTGTCCATTCCCACTTCTGCCTGACACACTCTTTTCTCTGCCATGTGAAAGCCACCCTCCCTCCTCCATGTCAGTCTCTCCCACTCCCTCATTCTCCTTCACACTGGCTTTGGATGGAGGTCAATGCCTGGTGGCGCTCTCTTGGTTCTGGGGTGGTGGTGGGAGCATTGTGGCGTCTCAGATTCCTCTCCAGCAGCTCACACTCCCTCAGTTTCCTGCTTTAGCACTGGGAGAAGCAGAGCCAGGTGGAACCCCTGTTGGGGGTGGAGGTTGTCCTTGCTGGGTTTTGGGTAAAGGTCTTGACTTCTTGAAGACCTGAAGCGTGGTGGGTAGTGAATGCTCAAAAGGGGGAGGAGAGAGAGAGAGAGAAAGAGAGAGAGAGAGAGAGAGAGAGGCTGAAATATAGAAGTAAGGGTTAAAGAGAGTCACTGAGATAGAAAAAGAATAGGGGCAAACAGAACAACAAAGGCACTTCTGAAACATGGCCATCTTTTCTTAAGGACGCACATGGGTCTCTCACTGCACATGTCACACAGCCCTGGAATGGATCTCGGCCAGGGCCCAGGTCATGCCCTGGACGCTGCAGCTGGCCTTAGCTCCCCACCCTTGCTGAAGGACTGGAGAGTGTCCTCAAGGAGGAGACCTGGGACAGTGGCGGTGATGTTGCTTTGAAGGTGGTCCAGCCCTGCGATTCTCTCATCTTCCTCTGCACAGGTCTCAGACTTGCTGTGGTCTTGGCATCCCTCAGCTCAAGCCTTCAGGGAACTTTATCAGAGATTTCTGAATAGCCTTTGTGGGAAATCTTACAAATTCCCAGCAGCCTTGGGCCCCACCTTGCATGGGCGGTCTTCAGACTTTTCTCAGATGCCGGATCCCAGGTCTCCCTTCTTTTACTCCCTGGTGAGGCTGGGGCCTGATGAACCCCCTTCCTCTTACCCCTGTGAGGCTGCCATGTAGGGGCGGGAGTGGGGGCTCCAGATAAGGGCCTCACCTTTCCTCCTTCCCAGCTGAACTGCCAGGAAGTTCCTGGGCAGGTTCTGATCCAGCCCAACCTGCTCTGCAGGCCTCCCTGGGCCCTCCTTTGCCCTTTGCCTGGGGGACCCCTTCCTAGCCCTGGCCAAGGCTGAGCTCTGCTAAGAGCCATGAGTAATCTCATGAACTCAACAGGGATGCAGGCAGGAGCAGCAAGTCCCTTCTGTCCTCACAGCATGCACCCGCCCCAGGACAGAAGGGCCTTGGCAGCCTTCAACCTGGTTATCTGATTTGGGGACCGATGGGGTTTCTAATGGAAAACAATATGGTAATTTCAGAATGTTCCTGATTAGATGAAAATGATATTGCATCAAAGTTACTTCCTTAATTTATTCAGAAAATAACAAGAGAGAATTCTCTCCTAAGATCCCTAATTAAAGCAGAGCTTCCACCAAGCAGGCAAAGCGCGCTCTGAACTCCAGGTATGAGAAACAAAGGCTGCTCCTGGCCTGTGTCTCCTAGGGGCCGCCCTCGGGCTGTAGGGTCTGGGCAGGTCTTTACCCAGACAGGCTGCCCACTCTGCCTGGGGGGAGTGTTGGCAGCAAGAGTGCGGGGGTGAGGCTCCTTCTGCTGCAAGGACCAGTGGGGCAGCCATCCTAGAATCATTCCAGTCCCCTCCTGTCTTCCTATCTTCTCCAGCTCCATCTTGCTGGGTCTTCGGTGACCCAAATCCACAAAGATTCGACAAGCAGGAGTAGTAGAATGGGGAGCCCAGGCCATCTTCAAGACTCAGAACAGCTGGGGTGAACATGGAAGATGCTGGAAGGTGCAGTTAGGATCTGCACTGGGATCAGCTTGGAGAAGTTGGTACACCGAAAAGGCTTAACTGAAGAGATTTTGATTTGAGAGGGAGAGGAAGGGTTAAGAGACGGTGGAAGCATCTGGATGTTAGTAACAAGGGGAAGGAAGTTGTGGTTACTTTTAGGCCTGAAGGGGCAAGGGAAGGAGTGACAGAAGAGGGGTCACTGGACAGAGCTATGTTCATGGAATATCACAGCCAGTGCTGGAGTGCAGTGAGCCAGAGAAGAAATGAGGACACATTCCCAACCTCTCTCTTTTCCTGCCCTCCATCTCCTGCTGGTGCTCCACATTAGGTGGCTTGGACTGGAAGCCAGAGGCCAGGGGGGCCTGGGTGACACACTTCATAGATGTGAGGCTGCTGGGGCACAGAGGAGGGCACAAAATGAAGTGGAGATGGCTAGCACAGCCCCCAAGGTGATGGTAAACAACCTTCCATCTGTCTGGTGCTTCCGAATTCTCTAGCACATTCTTATCCATTTTCCTTGTCACTCCTCACAACAGCCAGGAGGAAAACAGGCTCACAGAGGTCAAGTGATGTTCCTGAAATCACACAGTGGGGAGGTGATGGATTTGAATTTGGTTTTGCCTCACTGAAAATAGCCCCTCTTTTTCTCCCTGAAACAGAAACTTGGATGCATAAAGGTGCTAAGCTGAGCTGGTTGTTATGAAGGTTCCTGGTGTGCAAGGGCACTGTCTAGAAGCTTCTATGAGGCCACAAGGGAAATTCTACCTGCTGCTCATGAATGAAGAAGATCTGGAGTGCCCTCAACTCTTTGTAGAGCAGACTACAGCAAAATCCCCAGGAAACAAAAATGTCTAACTCTGGTGGGACCTCCTGTCCCCTGGGTCTGCTGTGGGGGGCTGGGCGGGAGCTGCTGGAACAGGAGCTGAAAAAGGAGGCCTCATTCCTGAGTTGGAATCATCTCACAAGGAACTCCCCATCGTCCCAGGGACCATCCCCATTTGCCGGCATGCCTGCTGGTTAAGCTGCACCTGCCTCACTCCCCCTCCCCACCAAGCGTGGGCACCCCACGCACTGAGCAGTGTGTGTGCGGGGGTAGAGGGCGGGGGTGGGTGGCAGGGACTAGCTGGGGTGCCATGTGCCTAATCCTTTGGGTGGTGGGAGGAACCTGGGTGGGGTTCTTGGGGAGCTCCTGACTTTGAATTTTGATATGGCAAAGGGGTAGAGAGTTAGAGACCAGGGCCCTGAATCTGCGGCTGAAGAGGACTACAAAGTGCAAAGAGGACTAGAAAGAGATCTGAGGTGGGGGAGGCTGGTGTGGAAGCATGTGGGTGCTTGTGTACGTGTGTGTGTGCATGTGCATGTATGTGCATCCGAACATATGAATCTGGGCATGTATGTGTGGGAGGATGTGTGTGCGTAAGAGAGAGAATTGTTAGGGTCATCAGAGATCAAAAGTCAGTTGAAGTGAGGCCTGGATGGGTCATGCAAGGTGATAATAATAAAAGCAGTTAACATTTATATAACACTTACCATATGCCAAGCCTGTTTCAGGCCTTGTATATATACTAACAACTCTAATCCTTGCAAGCAGTTTAGGAGGGAGGTACTATTATTACCTCATTTTACAGATGTGGAAACTGAGGTACAGAGAGGCTCAATGATGAGCCCAAATACTGGGGCTAGAGTTGGGCTCAGGCCCAAGTGTTAACCACCGAGCAGTACTGCCTCCCGGGCTTGGAGGGTGTGGCCTGGCCTCTGACTCCCGGATGGGCCTCTGCACCGCTCCTTTGATGCTCTCCATCTGCCTCATGCCCTTGATTCCAGTGGGTCTTTTTGGGGGAAGGATGTGAAGTTGATCGCACAAAGCCTGAGCATCAGGCAGGTGATCCTGAGTCAAAGCAGAGAGGTCCAAAGGAGCTTGGGTTTGGGAGGGCCGTTCATCCTGGGAAGTCGGTGTATGGGGTTCATGGCGGGGGAGGCAGAGAGGTGAGTGGAGCTGGTGTGTGAAGGGACTTTGTGGGCCAGGCTTAGTCGTGAGACCTCCATCCTGTAGCATAGGTGGTAGAGCCCTTGAAAAGGGTTTTATGCAGGAGAGTGGCATGGTCACCCTGGAAGGCTCACTCTGGCTGCAGAGTGCACGGGAGAGGGACAGAGTGGAGGCAGGGAGGCTAGTGAGCAGGGTGACGCGACACGCCCAGGGCAGGTGTCAGGCCTGGGCTGGGGCGGGGCTGGGGAAAGGGTAGAGATGAGGGGTGTGTTGTAAGATGCAGACGTCTCAGTATTGGTGATAGACTGGACATGGCAGGGAGTGGGAGGGAGTCATTGAGAATGACTCCTGGGTTTTTGGGTGCCTGGGTGGATGGGTCATGGGAGGAAGAGCAGCTCCTGCAACACCCATGGGCCCCTCAGGAGGGCAAAGGAGCCTGTGGCCCTGGTGGCTGAGACACGGCTATCCAGAGGAGGCTATGAGAAGTGACCACATCATCTTCCCCTAGCCCAGGGCATTACCTGGCCCTGGAGAGATTTGGATTGGCTCTGGATTCTTTCCTGATGAACACCAGAGGCTGGGGAGGTGGGAGGTGAGAGGGATGGCCAGTGGACAAATCAGGGAATAGGGGGCAGGTATTGATTTCCCTGTGAAGAGTTTTCACTTTCTTTAGGCTTCTCCATTTCTGAAAGACTCAGGGGATTACATGAGAAACAGAGCGGTACATCATTGTTAAGTCTCAAATACCAGAGAGGCCCTGTGGTGCAGTGGTTAGAACTCTCATTCTTGGGTTAGCTGGGGTTCAAATTCCGTTACCACTTTGTTCTTGGGCAGATCACTCTTTCTCTCTAGTGTTAGTTTCCTCATCTGACAATTAGGGATTATTATAGTACAGACCTCATAGGCTTTGTAGTTTAAAGTAGATAAGCCGCTACATGGCAGCTCTGGTTATGACATTCAGATCCGTGCAGGATGGCAGAGAACAAGGTCTGCGGTGGCAAGTCTCCTCGCCTGTCTATGAGAGGCCTTTGCCCTCGTCTTTACCCTCTCCACAGGTAGAGAACATAGCCATTCTTTTGGGACTGGGGGTCGGGGGAGAAGGGTCTGTCAGACAAGAAGGGGCAGGCTTTCCTGGTCATGGAGAGCTGCTGTGAGCCTTTGCTGCCAAGCACCCTTCCCTTTCCCAATTCCCCAGGCCCTGCCTCTCCCCTGCAGTACTGGAACAAGAGCGCAAGCACTCCATTCCCCTGCCTAAACGTGGGTCTCCCCAAATAGGGTCCGAACCTGCCATTTCTTAGCCTTTCCCCCTGGCTACAGGCGGCGCCCACCTTCTCCTCCCCTCAGGGCAGCGCCTCAGCTCCAAGCCACCCCTGTGGCTGCAGGCTCCCCCCTGCAGCCAGGGCAGAGTGGTCCTGGAGCTCTCGGATGTCCCCGGGGCACACTGGGCTCAGGGCGAGGCCCAGTGTTGCAGGCAGACCCCTGCGCCTCCTCCTGGGAGGTCAGAGCTGAGGAGGAAGGTGGTGAGATAAGCCCACCCCTCCCTCCTTCCCCCTGGCCCGGGCTCTCCAGAGCTGAGGGGCCTGACCTCTGGACCCAGCTGGGCTCTTGCCCCAACCCCAACTCAGAGAGTTTGCTGGCAGCAGCGCAGATGACTTTGGTGTAGTTTCTGTGGTTTAATAAGCTACAAAAACGACATTATTTTAAGCCAATCTGGATATAGCACAAAAACTCTCACCCCGTCTGTTCTGTGAAACTCAGATACCCTGACGAGAACACAGCTCACAACCAACTAATACAATATTCGACTGGGCGCGCTGTCAGCGGGCCCCACGCGGGAGCCGGCTCCCCGAGGACGGCCCAGCGCGCGCGGCGCAGGCGGAGCAGGGAGG